>NW_024721260.1:0-37775 GCF_018991925.1 Homarus americanus | reverse complement strand
AGCACACACACTCTAGTATTTCACCCAGGCCTGACTCGACACTCCCAGAGGCACATCGGCATCTCCCAGGCACGAGTGACACCCTGCAGCCACCTCGATCAATACAGGAACAGCAATACCTGACACCTGGCCTCCCCTGACACCTCTCACCTGATGTACCAGATTGACTCCTACCAGACTCTGACACTCCCACACCAGCTGACCTCAGGCAACACTCGACCAGTCACCTGGCACACTCACATTCCCAGGTACATTCAGATTGCTCAGACGGTCGACCTGCATTGTCATCATTCCTAGTACACAGGCAATACTCCATACTTTCACCATGTGCCACTTGAGACCAGCATTCCGATATTCCCAGGTACTGATCATTCTCTGACTTGCATTACTGCCACTCGAGACATCGATTCCCAGAGGCATGACTGGAAATCATTCCACTGATATATTATTTGGACAGGTTGATCTTCCTGACATCTCAGGTTCATCGCAGCTGACTTCAGACATTCCCCAGTACACCACACTGACACTCCCAGCCTCGACACCACCTCTGACACATCCCAGGCACACCTCAGATACCCCAGTTCCACACCTGACACCCAAGTGCCATACTTCTGACACCTCTGACTAGGTGTACTGACACTCCCAGGTACTCTGAGCCACCCGACTCAGCATTACCTACCCAGGCAGGTGACACTTCCACTGATTCCTTCTGATTTCGACCGTTACCGCCATTCGATTCCCAGGTTGCCTGACATTAGACTCTGTTCAGGCAGGTTCTTCGACGACTCCATTGTTGACAGGTATCTGCCGACACTTCCACCACTAGGGCCGACATCTTCACCGACTGAACATTTCGCTCACTCCCAGCCTGACACTTCGAGTAATATCAGCCTGACGACACTCCAGGTGCCTGGCCCAGGCACACCACCTCTGTACAGATGCTCGATTTGCATTACCTTCGATACCTCCCAGACCAAGCAGGCCATCTCCCCAGGAACGACACCTTCCGGACGACCTCTGCGGTACTCCTCTGACCACCTCATCTCGAGTACATCTAAACACTGTGAACTACTGACACTCCCGGACGACCAGGTACCTGCGCTGATCTTCAGGCATTACTTTATCATTCGCGCCTGGACACCTCCAGTGTTACCCCTTGCACATGGTGTCAATCGCTGATAGCCCAGCGATCATACTTCTCCTGTTCACATTTGACATCTTCAGGTAGCGATCAATCTTCACCTGACATTCAGGCCTGACAGCTTTCGACACCCCGACACCCTGCCACACTCCCCTGACTCCAGTCACACCCACCTCAGACACCGAGCCACCCTGATACCCACCAGATACCCCCTGTCACAGCCCCCGACACCCACACCTCGGCACACAGACCCCCCGACTCCCACCTGATCTTCACCTCCTGTACCTTCAACACCCCAGGCACATCTTCCACAGTATACGCCTGATTCAGGTTGTCTTCCTGACACCCCACACCTGATATTTCAATGTCTTCTGACTCTGCAGTGAGCACCCCAGGTACCCAGGCCACCTCCGATTCACTCCCAGCTCCGATACGTACACGCCTGGCCCTCCCACCAGGTACTGCATTTTCAGATGCCTCGATATCTCAGCCCGATATTCCAGCCTGACACCCCACTTCCCTGAGCCACCTGGTGGCTCGATTACACTGACATCTGTCAACACATTGACTTCTGACACTCCTGGTACACACTCCAGGTACACTGGACACTTCCGAGAATCGCTGACATTCCAGACATACGATCAACTGTTGTCTTCATTTGACACCTTCACTTCGGCCTGACCTTCAGGTGCACACCAGATATCTCAGTTCCTCTGATCTCTCTGATACCCCCTGACACCTGATCTCTGATGCCTACTGGTTCATTCACCTTCAGGTGTTAATTTCTGAAATTCCAGCCATCTGTCTTTCTATCACCTCATTACCTTCTGACACTCCAGGTATAGCCTCGACACTCCCACTCCCAGGTATTGCTCACACTTCCAGGTACTTCGATACCCCCAGGCTTCATCTTCATTGTCGCTGATACAGAGAGACCAGACACTTCCACAGAGACTCCAGGTACTGATTACAGCTTGACACTTGTCATCTTCTGATGGCTCGATATCGGCTCTTCTGTTCATCTGCCACTCCCCAGGCAGCTGACCTTCACACTCCCAGGTGTTGGCCTGACTCCCAGGGAATACTCCTTAGCCTGACACCTGTTTCCACACTCCAGTATACTCCCGACTCCCATTACCTCTGACACCCTTCCGAAACTTCCTCCTGCCTTCAGGTATTACCTTCGATGGTACCTTCGACTCCGAAGACTCCAGAACATCTTCAGGCAGCCACCTCTGACAGGCCTGATCACCTCCCATTGGACACCCCCAGACTCAGGTTTCGACACCAGGTGAACAAGCTGACACCAGGCTCTCTGACAGTAATACCTTTCGACATTCAGGTCACTGAGACTCCAGGTACATCTTCTGACACTTACCCACTCCCAGGCCCTCAGAATTTTCAACCAGGTACCTTCCACACTCCTGCTCACACTCCCCGATACCCCGACTTCACAGTTCGACACCTGGTACACCTCTGAGACCTCAGGACACCTTTACCTGGGCAGCACCTGACACCTTCAGGTACACCAGGAACACTTCTCCAGGTACATTCAGGCCACCAGGCAGCTACCTGACGCGCTTCGATATCGGTACACTCCCGACATCCAATCCAGGCACCTGACACTTCGATATCTGCTCACCTTCATTCAGCACACTCCAGGCATCCCCAGGCCAACATCTCCCAGCCACCTTGTACCACCCAGGTATTTTCCGACACTAGGTACCTTCTGATACCTGGTGTTACCTTCCGATTCCAGGTACTCCTTTCCTGACACCTTCTGACACTCCCAGGCACCTTCAGTATTACCTGATTTCCAGGAACACCTTTCTAACATCTGTGGTACACATTGACACCCAGGTATTGTTCACTCCAGTATTACCTTCTGATACCAGTTGTTTCGATTCATATCGCGACACACCCAGGTACAGCTGCCACCACAGGCGTCTTCATCACCAGGTGCGGTAACCGATCCGTACCAGATCCGTACCGACCAGGCTGCGCACCTGCGGTACCCCACCGACAGGCCTTCCAGTACACCAGGTCACTTCAGGTTGTCATCTGAATTTCAGGTATCTGGCACTTGCGCCACCAGCCAGCCTTTCAGTGCCTGATATCTGTTATCTGGAGGCCTGGTCCTGATACTCCCAGTTACCTCCTCAGGTGTTGGTTGCACAGGTACACACTGTCACTTCAGACACTCCACTTCCGCCTGACACCTCTGACACTCCAGCCTGACACCCCAGGTAAACATTCACTTAGCCTCGACACTTGTACTCGACACCAGGTATACCTTCCTCAGGCACCTGACACAGGTATTCCTCTGACTTCAATTTCTTCACCTTCACACTCCAGGTCTTCTGACACAGGCCCTCCGCCTTAGAACACTGATACCTGTACCTTCGACATCCAGGCAGCCTCGGACACTCCTGCAGCAGCCTTCTGATTACTCAGGCAGCGACATTATTTTCTGGACATTCCCTGGTACCTGATCACTCCAGACCACAGGTACATCACCCAGCTTCAACAGGCCTTCTGATTGCGGCATCATCTTTCTGATTTCTTCCAGTAGACTTCAGGTATTTTGCCACTTCCCTGTTCTCCTGACCAGGTACACCAGACTCCAGGCATCTCAGAGTCATTCCTCCGATACTTTGACATGCCCAGCACTGTACCTAGAGCCCAGGTACTCTGATTGAGCCTGACTCCAGGCACCTTCACTGCACTATTCAGTTTAACACTTCCCAGCCTTCGATTTGATAGTAGCATCCCAGACACTTCAGGTGGTTAATTAGACTTTCCCAGGTACCTCTGACGTCATTGCAGACACCTTCAGGGTATACTCTGGACATCCAGGTATACCATCCAGGTATTACCTTCCGATACCTTCTCAGGTAGCCTGACACTTTGTTCACTAGGCTATATTCTGACTCCATTGGCCTGATGAAACATCCCAAGACCACCTCCAGCTACCCCGACTGATCACCAGGTAAGCACCTCCGGACAGGTCATCTGGACATCTTCTGGCATAAAAATAATTGTGATTGGTGCCTGACCAGCCACCAGGCATATTCGACACCTCAGAAAATACAGCCACTGCTCCCCACCTTCCGCGATCACACTCAGGTATTACCTTCTGACATCGTGAGCTCATCTGACACCTTCTCCGGTATTACTTGACTTCAGGAACACCCAGGTAGCTACTTCCGATTTCTGACTTCCAGAAGAACATTGATACTCTCCCACACCTTCAGGCTACCTTCATATCGAACATATCGACACCCAGACATCTCTGGCTACCCAGACTCCCCAGGTGTTATCACCCCAGTATTACCGCTGACACTCCAGGCATGACACTCCAGTAGCACACGGTACACCGACGCCCCCAGGTACCTCCAGTATAACCGGATCTCCTTAGGCATTTTCATCATATGTTAACACGAGTTGTCGACTGACACCTGTACCGACCCCAGGTATACTGACACCCCAGGCTGTCTTCACCAGACATCCCAGGCCTGACGCCCGCCTCCCAGAATACTTCGAATCTCCACACAGGTTACCAGACCAGGTGTACTTCCGACGTCTTCAGGCATCTCAGAATTGGGCTTTCACCAGGTATTACCCCAGGTATTACCCCTGATACCCATCTTCCAGCCTGACTCCTGTTGACACCTCCAACTTCAGGAAATATTTGACATCACTCCCTGACACTCCATCTCTGCCTCCGCACGATAGGCCTGACCTCGATCACTTCAGGTATCACCACATCTGACACTCTGACACCTCCCCAGGTATGCCTCCTTCGAACTGACAGGCATCATATCTTCAGGTGCACTCTCAGGCAATAATTTTCAATAGTACCACTATATTAATTACACCTCTGAGGTTTCAGGTACACCTCACCAGATACTCCAGAGCTCTTCGCCTAGGAGTTCACTTGACACCTCCCAGGCCTTCTGACGCTTCTGATTGTATATACGACTTGTAATTTCGATTATTTGCCATCATCAACATTCCCACCTGATCTGGCACTCGCAGCATACCCCACTGGCGAGGCCCCAGGCCTCACTCCGACACTTAGTACACATCTGTATGCCATTTTCAGCACCCACACTGCCGACACTCCAGACAACCGGCACAGACCCAGGGGATTTGACACCAGGTGTTCAGACCTTCGATACTCCCAGGTTCTTCTGACCTCTCCCCAGGCACACCTGATCTCGGGAGTCGCCTCCTTCGACTCCTCCCACCGATGGCTCCCAGGCCTGGCATTTGCAATGACCAGCGGCTGGACACTCCAGGTACATGCTCCTGTTACACTGGTGACTCAGGCAGTTTTCCTTCGACACTTCGTTCACCTTCGTTCTTCGGTATTACCTTCTGACGGTATTGTTTTCTGACTCCAGGAAAGCCCACTCATGGTACCATTTGCACATCAGCACACCTTCAGGCAGACCACCCCAGGCACCTCTGACACTCCCAAGCAGTTACCTCTGACACCTCTTCCCCAGGCCTTCTGTTATCTCTGACTTCAGGTTCATACAACACGACACTTCGAAAATACCTCGATACCCCCACATCTTCAGGCACACCTGGAAGCCCAGTCACTGGTGCCTGACACCTTCACCCAGCAACACTCCAGATACTTGATCAACTGACACCATTTAGACCCAGGTACCCCCAGTTATCTTCGATTCAGGTATTAGGCAGATACTGACACCTCACTTCTCTGACATCTGGCCACTGTGCCATCTCATGAATCATCTCAGGGCTACAGGTGAGCCACTTCAGGTACCTGATCTTCTGTAGTACCTTCGATCTCCAGGTACTCTTCCACTTGCCGACGACCAGGCTATCTCAGCGCATGCACCGATAGTTTCGGTCACCTGATACTCTGACACCTTCACCTTCCTGATATTACTGACACCTTCCACACTCCCAGTTACACTCCCAGTTACTACCTGACACCCCAGAACTGATACCCCAGGCCACCTCTGCACCCCGACACTCCAGTCACTGACACCACTTCCAGAAATGAGACTTCTGACACTCCCAGGAATGACAGCCTCGACGTTGCCTGACACCTACATTTCGACACTCCCAGCCACCTCGACACCTTCACTTGCCACTGACCTCAGGCACTTGCCTATCACTCAGCAGCTGCCTTCCCCGCCACCTGCCTTCTGACTTTCCCAGGCTACCACTCACTTTCACCAGAACACCTCATAGCTTTATAGATTACCTCTGTTTCAGTTACACTGATAGTCACTTAACATCGCTGATACCCACCTGGACACTTCCCAGTTACATTGGTGATACCTTCACCTCCTCACTTACCCCAGGCTGCTGATCACGCTTTGACAATCCGGAGGTGCGCCACCAGATACCTACATTGACACCAGGTACTCTTTCCGACACTCCAGGTGGGTTCGCTGGCCTCCCAGGTGGTATTACCTTCGAGGCTTCGATTTACTTGCATACCCAGGCAGCCACCTTTCCGATTTCGGTTCGTCACCAGGTACCTGACACTCCAGGTACACTTTGATCACTTTGCGGTTACTTCGATTCCAGGTTTCCACTCTCTGACACCATTCCTCGCCCACATCTGCCTCCCAGGCTTCGACGGTAATACCTCCGATAGAAGACCTTCTGACACTCTCTAAAAGTTACAGCCTGACACTCCAGCATGACGTTTTCCTGATACCTCAGGTGGTTGTCTTCTGATACTTCCAGGTATTACCTGTCTTCTGACACCGCCCACACTCCCAGCCACACTCTGACACTCCAAAGGCTGTCTCGTGCACTTCCCGACCTCCAGGCTTCGAGACATCTTCTGACACCAGGTCACCTCCGACACCTCCAGCCCGACACCTCAGCCCTGACACTCCAGTCACATCTCTTCAGTTACACCTGACACTTCAGTGCAGCCTCTGGATCTCCAGGTGTCAGGCCCACCTTCAGGCCTCTGAGCCTGAGCCTTCACACCTCCTGAGCTTGACACTGGCTTCGATTGCCTGAAATGGGAGAATACCTTCATCCAGTTTGACGACACCTCCTTGCATTGAGGTATCATCTCCCAGGTATATACCCTGAGCCTGTGAGCATTGTTGACACTTCTTTCTGACACTTTCAGTATTACCTGACACTTTGTAACACTGGCATCTTCAGGCCATCATTGTATAACTCATAATCCCAGGCACACCAGAACACCATCGACCTCAATCTTCGACCTCAGTACTTACACTCCTGTTCTCTTGACATCTGTTTGCCTGATATTCTGACCTCAGTGTCACCTTCTACACTGCCTCTGACACCTCCAGGTTACCGATACTTCCAGTTACACCTCCGATACCAGGTACACCTTCCTGACTTGAGACTAGGTACACTTTCGACACTTCGACCAGGTACAGCCTCTGACACCAGGTATAACTTCGGTACAGGTACCAGACGAATCCTTGCGTGCACCTCGATCGTTGTTGCGAGCACCTTCATTCTAGGCATATCTGACAATCCAGGTAGTTTTAGTAGCCACCTCCGATACCCGATACCTGATACCTGCACATCTTCGAGTTCACATCACACCAGCCTGACACCCGGCAGCTGACTCACCTGACACCTCCGTGCCTGACCCAGGCCTGACACCTGACACCAGATCACCTCAGGCCATGACCTGCATTGACTCCGGCCTGCAGCTTCCTTCCGTGAATTACCTTCCCAGAACACCTTCTAACACCCTCCCAGGTACCATACCTCTCAGGCAGCCACCTTCCGTCTTCCCAGCCACCTCTGATCGCTGACACCAGGCAGTTCGCACCTCCAGGTGCCACACCGACGCCAGGCAATACCTTCTGGTCACTTAGGTACTGATTCAGGAAGAACCTGACCTCCCCAGGTAGCCTTCAGACCAACACCTCCATACACACGACACCAGTATCAATTGCACACACCTCTGACACTTCCCAGGCACACACCTCCAGCCTCTGACACCAGGCAGGCCAGGTGCCTCCGACCTCCAGTTACCTCCTGTTGCTCTTCACACCTTTCCTACCCAGTAGCTGCCTTCTGATATCTCAGGTGGTAAGGCCTGACACTTCAGGCTACTCTGGTCTCACCAGACACCTCAGAATTCAGCCTGACGTTCCCAGTACGCCTGACCTCTGTGGTTACCTTCTGAGAATCTTCAACAATCCCAGGTAAACCTCCAGGTTGTCTCGATAACACCAGGCTACTTTCTGACACTTCCCAGCTTGATTAGCCTGGACACCAGGTAGTTGTTTCTGATTACTCCAGCCACTGACAGCCTTCCAGGTGCACCTCCGATTCATACCTTTCGACACCTGACTCCAGCCCTGACACCTGCCATTCTGATAACAGCCCAGGCCACCAGATGCCTCCCAGTTGAGCACACACCTCCATTCCAGTTAGCTATTCCCACACCTCCATACCTCGATTTGGTACTCCCTGACTCAGGCTGGTCTTCCTGTGAGCACCTCGATAAGGTTATTCTCCGATATCTGTAGCCAGACACCTCTCGGTTCTGACCTTCAGGTCACCCAGGTTACCTTCGACTTCTCTGGTAGCGACCATATCTCCTCAGGGACCAGCACTTGTGCACACTCCACACTTGAGAACACTTCACCTGATCTCCCAGGTACACCTCTGAGCCCCAGCACCTGACCTCTGCGCCTCCCTGAACCCAGCACCACTCCCAGCCCGATCTCAGGCAGCCCGGAGGCCTCTCCAGGTGCCTGACCTTCAGGCCTGACTCCTGACACAGGTACCTGACACCTTCTGATCACCCTTAACACTCCAGAAATAGCTTCCGACATACCTGACACTCAGGAACATTTTGCTTTACTTGGTTCAGTACACCAGGTACACCAGACTTCTCCCAGCCTTCAGGTGCAGCCTTCGATGCCACAGGTCACCTTCCTGATACCCCAGCCCCGGATAATCCCAGAACACTTCTCCGATACCAGCCATCTTCATCCGGATACCCTGGCTACCTTCTGACACCTCCACCTTCAGGCTTGACACCAGGTAAGAGGCGCCCTTCAGGCAGCCTGACACTCAGGTACTTCTGATTAGGCCTTTCCACCTCAGCCTGCACCAGGCTTCACCCAGGCCACATCACTCCAGCTGACACCTTGCATACCTCGATCACCTGAACACCCCCAGCCTGGTCTCCCAGGCTATCAGTGTTACTTCTGATACCTTCAGGCCTGATACCTTCATCTGACACTGCGGAGCCCATCTCCGACACCCCAGGAAATGTCAGAGGTACCTGGGAGTGTCTGAGGAGTACCTGGGAGGTAAGTGTTGTACCTGGGAGTGTCAGAGGAGCACCTGGGAGGTCAGAGGTGCACCTGGGAGTGTCAGGAGGTGAACCAAGGAGTGTCAGAGGTGAACCAAGGGAGTGTCAAAGGAGTACCTGGGAGTGTCAGAGGTGTACCTGAGTATCAGAGTTGTACCTGGGAGTGCCGAAATTGGGAGTGTAAGATGTGTACCTGGGAGCGTCAGTGGTGTACCAGGGAGTATCAGAGGAGTATCTGGGAGTGTCAGAGGTGTACTAGAGAGTGTCAGAGGAGTACCTGGGAGTGTCAGAAGTGTACCTGGGAGTGTCAGGGGTGTACCAGAGAGTGTCAGAGGAGTACCTGGGAGTGTCAGGGGTGTACCTGGGAGTGTTGGAGGTGTACCTGGGAGTGTCAGAGGTGTACCTGGGAGTGTCAGAGGTGTACCTGGGAGTGTCAGAGGTGTACCTGGGAGTGGCAGAGGTGTACCTGGGAATGTCAGGGGTGTACCTGGGAGTGTTGGAGGTGTACCTGGGAGTGTCGGAAGCGTACCTAGGAGTGTCAGAGCAGTTCCTGGGAGTGTCAGTGGAGTACCTGGGAGTGTCAGAAGTGTACCTGGGAGTGTCAGAGGTATACCTGGGATTGTCGGAGGTGTTCCTGAGAGTGTCAGGGGTGTACCTGGGAGTGTCAGATGTGTACCTAAGAGTGTCAGAGGTGTACCTGGGAGTGTCAGAGGAGTACCTGGGAGTGTGAGAGGAGTCCCTGAGAGTATCAGGGGTGTACTTGGGAGTGTCAGAGGTGTACCTGGGAGTGTCTGACGTGTACCTGGGAGTGTCTGAGGTGTACCTGGGAGTGTCAGAGGAGAACCAGGGAGTGTAAGAGGTATACCTGGGAGTGTCAGAGGTGTACCAGGGAGTATCAGAGGTGTACCTGGATGTGTCAGAGGTGTACCTGGGAGTGTCAGGGGTGTAACTGGGAGTGTTGCAGGTGTAACTGGGAATGTCAGAGGTGTACCAGGGAGTGTCAGTGGTGTACCTCGGAGTGTCTGAGGTGTACCTGGGAGTGTCTGATGTGTAACCTGGGAGTGTCTGAGGTGTAAATGAGAGAGTCACAGGATTACCTGGGAGTGTGAGACGTGTACCTGGGAGTGTGAGAGGTGTACCTGGGAGAGTCTGGGGTGTTCCTGGGAGTATCAGAGGTGTACCTGGGAGTGTTAGAGGTGTACCTGGGAGTGTCAGAGGTGCAAGTGGGAGTGTCAGATGTGTACCTGGGAGTGTCAGAGGTGTACCTGGGAGTATCAGTGGAGTACCTGGGAGTGTCAGAAGTATACGTGGCAGTGTCAGCAGTGTACCTGAGAGTGTCAGCGGTGTACATGGGAGTGTCAGAGGTATACCTGGGAGTATCAGAGGTGTAACTAGGAGTGTCAGAGGTGTACCTGGGAGTGTCTGAGGTGTACCTGGGAGTGTCGGAGATGTACCTGGGGGTGTCACAGTTGTACCTGGGAATGTCAGAGGTGTACCTGGCAGTGTCAGAGGTGTACCAGGGAGTGTCAGAGATGTACCTGGGAGTGTCAGAGGTGTACCTGGGAGTGTCAGAGGTGTACCTGGGAGTGTCAGAGGTATACATGGCAGTGTCAGCAGTGTACCTGAGAGTGTCAGCGGTGTACCTGGGAGTGTCAGAGGTATACCTGGGAGTATCAAAGGTGTAACTGGGGGTGTCAGAGGTGTACCTGGGAGTGTCTGAGGTGTACCTGGGAGTGTCAGACGTGTACCTGGGAGTGTCAGAGGTGATCCTGAGAGTATCAGAGGTGTACCTGGGAGTGTCTGAGGTGTACCTGGCAGTGTATGAGGTGTACCTGGGAGTGTGAGAAGTGTAGCTGGGAGTGTTGGAGGTGTAACTGGGAGTGTATGAGGTGTACCTGGGAGTGTCAGGTGTGTACCAGGGAGTGTCAGAGGAGTACCTGGGAGTGCCAGAGGTGTACCTGAGAGTGTCAGTGATGTACCAGGGAGTGTCAGTGGAGTAACTGGGAGTGTCAGAGGTGTACCTGGGAGTGTCAGAGGTGTACCTGAAAGAGTCAGAGGTGTACCTGGGAGTGTCAGGGGTGTACCTGGGAGCGTTAGGGGTGTAACTAGGAGTGTTGGAGGTGCATCTGGGAGTGTGAGAAGTAGCTGGGGAGTGTTGGAGGTGTACCTGGGAGTGTCGGAGGTGTACCTGGGAGGTCAGAGGTGTACCTGGGAGGCCGAGGTGCATGGGAGTGTCAGATGTACCCTGAGTGTCAGAGGTGTACCTGAGCATCAGTGGAGTAATCTGGGAGGCTCAGAGGTGTACCTGGGAGGCCAGAGGTGCAAGTGGGAGGTCAGATGTACCTGGAGGCCAGTGATGTACCAGGGAGGCCAGTGGAGTACCTGGGAGGCCAGAGGTGTACCTGGGAGTGTCAGAGGTGTACCTGAAAGAGTCAGGAGGTGCACCTAGGAGTGTCGGAGGTGTACCCTGGGAGGTCGGAGGTGTACCTGGGAGTGTCAGATGTGTACCTGGGAGTTTCAGAGGTGTACCTGGGAGTGTCAGAGGTGTACCTGGGAGTGTCAGGGGTGTACCTGGGAGTGTCAGGGGTGTAACTGGAAGTGACGGAGGTGTAATTGGGAGTTTCAGAGGTGTACCTGGGAATGTCAGAGGTGTACTTGGGAGTATCAGAGGAGTACCTGGGAGTGTTAGAGGAGTACCTGGGAGTGTCAGGGGTGTACCTGGGAGTGTCAGAGGTGTACCTGGGAGTGTAAGAAGTGTACCTGTGAGTATCGGAGGTGTACCTGGGAGTGTCGGAGGTGTACCTGGGTGTGTCTGAGGAGTACCTGGGAGTGTAAGTGTTGTACCTGGGAGTGTCAGTGGTGTACCACGGAGTGTCAGAGGTATACCTGGGAGTGTCAGAGGTGTACCTGGGAGTGTCAGAGGTGTACCTGGGAGTGTCAGAGGTGAACCAGGGAGTGTCAGAGGAGTACCTGTGAGTGTCAGAGGTGTACCTTGGAGTATCAAAGGTGTACCTGGGAGTGTCATGGGTGTACCTGGGAGTGTCAGGGGTGTAACTGGAAGTGACGGAGGTGTAACCTGGGAGTGTCAAAGGTGTACCTGGGAGTGTGTAGAGTGGAGTACCTGGGAGTGTCAGAAGTGTACCTGGGAGTGTCAGGGGTGTACCAGAGAGTGTCAGAGGAGTACCTGGTAGTGTCAGGGGTGTACCTGGGAGTGTTGGAGGTGTACCTGGGAGTGTCGGAGGTGTACCTGGGAGTGTCAGAGGTGTACCTGGGAGTGTCAGAGGTGTACCTGGGAGTGTCAGAGGTGTACCTGGGAGTGGCAGAGGTGTACCTGGGAATGTCAGGGGTGTACCTGGGAGTGTTGGAGGTGTACCTGGGAGTGTCGGAAGCGTACCTAGGAGTGTCAGAGCAGTTCCTGGGAGTGTCAGTGGAGTACCTGGGAGTGTCAGAAGTGTACCTGGGAGTGTCAGAGGTATACCTGGGATTGTCGGAGGTGTTCCTGAGAGTGTCAGGGGTGTACCTGGGAGTGTCAGATGTGTACCTAAGAGTGTCAGAGGTGTACCTGGGAGTGTCAGAGGAGTACCTGGGAGTGTGAGAGGAGTCCCTGAGAGTATCAGGGGTGTACTTGGGAGTGTCAGAGGTGTACCTGGGAGTGTCTGACGTGTACCTGGGAGTGTCTGAGGTGTACCTGGGAGTGTCAGAGGAGAACCAGGGAGTGTAAGAGGTATACCTGGGAGTGTCAGAGGTGTACCAGGGAGTATCAGAGGTGTACCTGGATGTGTCAGAGGTGTACCTGGGAGTGTCAGGGGTGTAACTGGGAGTGTTGCAGGTGTAACTGGGAATGTCAGAGGTGTACCAGGGAGTGTCAGTGGTGTACCTCGGAGTGTCTGAGGTGTACCTGGGAGTGTCTGATGTGTAACCTGGGAGTGTCTGAAGTGTAAATGAGAGAGTCACAGAAGTACCTGGGAGTGTGAGACGTGTCCCTGGGAGTGTGAGAGGTGTACCTGGGAGAGTCTGAGGTGTACCTGGGAGTATCAAAGGTGTACCTGGGAATGTCAGGGGTGTACCTGGGAGTGTCAGGGTGTACCTGGGAGTGTCGGAAGTGTACCTGGGAGTGTCAGTGGTGTACCTGGGAGTATGAGAGGTGTACATGGGAGTGTCAGGGGTGTACCTGGGAGTGTCAGGGGTGTACCTGGGAGTGTCAGGGGTGTAACTGGAAGTGAAGGAGGTGTAACTGGGAGTGTCAGAGGTGTACCTGGGAATGTCAGAGGTGTACCTGGGAGTGTCAGAGGAGTACCTGGAAGTGTCAGAGGTGTATCTGGCAGTGTCTGAGGTGTACCTGGGAGTGTCTGAGGTGTACCTGGGAGTGTCAGGGGAGAACCAGGAAGTGTAAGAGGTGTACCTGGGAGTGTTAGAGGTGTAACAGGGAGTGTCAGAGGAGTAGCTAGGAGTTTCAGAGGTGTACCTGGGAATATCAGAGGTGTACCTGGGAGTATCGGAGGTGTACCTGGGAGTATCGGAGGTGTTCCTGGGAATATCGGAGCTGTACCTGGGAGTGTCAGTGGAGTACCTAGGAGTGTCAGAGGTGTACCTGGGAGTGTCAGGCGTGTACCTGGGAGTGTCAGAGGTGTACCTGGGAGTGCCAGAGGTGTACTAGGGAGTGTCAGAGGTGTACCTGGGAGTGTCAGAGGTGAACCAGGGAATGTCAGAGGAATACCTGGGAGTGGCAGAGGTGTACTTGGGAGTATCGGAGGTGTACCTGGGAGTATCAGAGGTGTACCTGGGAGTTTCTGAGGTGTACATGGGAGTATCAGAGGTGTACCTGGAAGTGTCAAAGGTGTACCTGGGAGTGTCAGGGGTGTAACTGGGAGTGTTGGAGGTGTAACTGGGAATGTCAGAGATGTACCAGGGAGTGTCAGTGGAGTACCTGGGAGTCTCAAAGGTGTACCTGGGAGTATCGGAGGTGTACCTGGGAATATCGGAGGTGTTCCTGGGAATATCGGAGCTGTAACTGGGAGTGTCAGAGGTGCACTTGGGAGTGTCAGAGGTGTACAAGGGAGTGTCAGAGATGTACCTGGGAGTATCACAGGTGTACCTGGGAGTGTCAGGGGTGTACCTGGGAGTGTCAGGGGTGTAACTGGAAGTGACGGAGGTGTAACTGGGAGTGTCAGAGGTGTACCTGGCAGGTCAGCAGTACCTGAGAGTGTCAGCGGTAAATTCTGGGAGTGTCAGAGGTGTACCTGGGAGGTCGGAGGTGTACCTGGGGGTGTCAAGCAGTTGTACCTTGGAATGTCAGGAGGTGTACCTGGCAGTGTCAGAGGTGCACCAGGGAGTGCCGTGACAGCCTGGAGTGTCAGGAGGTGTACCTGGGGTGTCACAGTTGTACCTGGGAATGTCAGAGGTGTACCTGGCAGTGTCAGAGGTGTACCAGGGAGTGTCAGAGATGTACCTGGGAGTGTCAGAGGTGTACCTGGGAGTGTCAGAGGTGTACCTGGGAGTGTCAGAAGTATACCTGGCAGTGTCAGCAGTGTACCTGAGAGTGTCAGCGGTGTACCTGGGAGTGTCAGAGGTATACCTGGGAGTATCAGAGGTGTAACTGAGAGTGTCAGAGGTGTACCTGGGAGTGTCTGAGGTGTACCTGGGAGTGTCAGACGTGTACCTGGGAGTGTCAGAGGTGTACCTGGGAGTGTCAGAGGTGTACCTCGGAGTATCACAGGTGTACCTGGGAGTGTCAGGGGTGTACTGGGAGTGTCAGGGGTGTAACTGGAACTGACGGAGGTGTAACTGGGAGTGTCAGAGGTGTACCTGGGAATGTGTCAGAGGTGTACCTGGGGAGTGTAGGGGAGTTCCTGGGGAGTAAGTTAGAGGGAAAGTACCCGGAGTGTCAGGGTGTACCTGGGAGTGTCAGAGGTGCACCTGGGAGGGTAAGAAGTGTACCTGGGAGTGTCGGCGGTGGCCTGGGAGTGTCGGAGGTGTACCTGGGAGTGTCTGAGGAGTACCTGGTAGTGTAAGTGTTGTACCTGGGAGTGTCAGAGGAGTACCTGGGAGTGTCAAAGGTGTACCTGAGAGTGTCAGAGGTGTACCTGGGAGTGTCAGGGGTGTACCTGGGAGTGTCAGGGGTGTAACTGGGAGTGTTGGAGGTGTATCTGGGAGTGTGAGAAGTGTAGCTGGGAGTGTTGGAGGTGTACCTGGGAGTGTCGGAGGTGTACCTGGGAGTGTCAGAGGTGTACCTGGGAGGTCAGAGGCGGAGTGTCAGATGTGTACCTGGGAGT
Source organism: Homarus americanus (assembly GCF_018991925.1). Classification (NCBI taxonomy): domain Eukaryota; kingdom Metazoa; phylum Arthropoda; class Malacostraca; order Decapoda; family Nephropidae; genus Homarus; species Homarus americanus. Next base: position 22,048 of record NW_024721260.1, on the reverse strand, counting down.
GTCAGAGGTGTACCTGGGAGTATCAGTGGAGTACCTGGGAGTGTCAAAGGTGTACCTGGGAGTGTCAAGGGTGTACCATGGTCTGAGGAGTACCTGGGAGTGTCATGGGTGTACCTAGGAGTGTCGGAGGTGTACCTGGGAGTGTCGGAGGTGTACCTGGGAGTGTCAGAGGTGTACCTGGGATTATCGCAGGTGTACCTGGGAGTGTCAGAGGTGTACCTGGGAGTATCACAGGTGTACCTGGGAGTGTCAGGGGTGTACTGGGAGTGTCAGGGGTGTAACTGGAACTGACGGAGGTGTAACTGGGAGTGTCAGAGGTGTACCTGGGAATGTCAGAGGTGTACCTGGGAGTGTAGGGGAGTACCTGGGAGTGTTAGAGGAGTACCTGGGAGTGTCAGGGGTGTACCTGGGAGTGTCAGAGGTGTACCTGGGAGTGTAAGAAGTGTACCTGGAAGTGTCGGCGGTGTACCTGGGAGTGTCGGAGGTGTACCTGGGAGTGTCTGATATACCTGGGAGGTAAGGTTATACCTGGGAGTGTCAGAGGAGTGCCTGGGAGGCTCAGAGGCGTACCTGAGGCCAGAGGTGAACCACAGGAGGTCAGAGGTGAACCATGAGGTCAAAGGAGTACCTGGGAGGCCAGAGGTGCCTGGGAGCATCAGAGCTGTACCTGGGAGGCCAGGGGTGCACCTGGGAGGCCAGGGTGTAACTGGAAGTGACGGAGGTGTAACTTGGGAGGCCAAAGTGTGCAATCTGGGAGTGTCAGGAGTGAGCACCTGGAGTGCTGGAGGGCACTTGGGAGGCCAGAAGGTACCTGGGAGTGTCAGAGGTGTACCTGGGAGTGGCAGAGGTGAACCAGGGAGTGTCAGGAGAGTACCTGGGAGTGTCACAGGTGTACCTGGGAGTGTCAGAGGTGTACCTGGGAGTGTCCGAGGTGTACCTGGGAGGTCAGAAGAGTACCTGGGAGTTGGGGTGGTGTAACCAAATGTCAGAGGTGTACCTGGGAGTGCCAGAGGTGTACCTGGGAGTGTCATTGGTGTACCTGGGAGCATCAGGTGTGTACCTGGGAGTGTCAGAGGTGTACCTGGGAGGTCAGAGGTGTACCTGGGAGTGTCTGAGTTGTACCTGGGAGGTCAGAGGTGAACCAGGGAGTGTCAGAGGTGTACCTGGGAGGGTCAGGAGGTGACCTGGAGTATCAGAGGTGTACCTGGGAGTGTCTGAGGTACCTGGGAGTGTCAAATGTACCTGGGAGTGTCTGGAGGTGTACCGAGTGTCAAAGTTGTACCTGGGAGGTCAGGGTGTACCTGGAGTGCCAGAGGTGTACCTGGGAGTGTCAGAGGTGTACCTGGGAGGTCAGGTGTGTACCTGGGAGTGTCAGAGGTGTACCTGGGAGTGTCAGCGGTGTAACCGGGAGCCAGAGGTGTACGGAGTGTCAGAGGTGTACCTGGGAGGCTGGGAAGTGTACCTGGGAGGTCAGAGGTGTACCTGGAGGTCAGGTGTACCTGGGAGTGTCAGAGGTACCTGGGAGTGTCTGAGGTGCACATGGAGTGTCAGAGGTGTACCTGGGAGTGTAAGCTGTACCTGGGAGGTCAGAGGTGTACCTGGGAGTGTTAGAGGTACCTGGGAGGCCAGAGGTGTACCAGGGAATGAGTGGTGTACCTGGAGTGTCAGAGGTGAACCAGGGAGTGTCAGAGGAGTACCTGGGAGTATCGGAGGTGTACCTGGGAGTATCTGGAGGTACCTGGGAGTGTCTGAGGTGTACCTGGGAGTGTCAGTGGTGCCTGGGAGGTCAGAGGTGTACCTGGGAGGTGAGAGGTGTACCTGGGAGTGTCAGAGGTGTACCTGGGAGTGTCGGAGGTGTACCTGGAGTATCGGAGGTGTACCTGGGAGGATGAGCCTGGGAGTATTGGAGGTACCGAGTATCGGAGGTGTACCTGGATTGTCAGATGTGTACCTGGGAGGTCAGAGGTGTACCTGGGAGGTTAGGAGGTGTACCTGGGAACGTCAGAGGTGCAACTGGGAGGTCTGAGGTACCTGGGAGTGTCTGAGGTGTACCTGGGAGTGTCAGAGTTCTGCACCTGGAAGTGTCAGAGGTGTACCTGGGAGTGCCAGAGGAATACCTGGGAGTATCAGAGGTGTACCTGGGAGGTCGGTGTGTACCTGGGGAGCACGGATGTACCTGGGAGTGTCGGATGTACCTGGGAGTGTCGAGGCACCTGGGAGGTCAGAGGTATACCTGGGGAGTGTCAGGAGGTGTACCTGGGAGTGTTAGAGGTGTTCATGGGAGGGCACAGGTGTACCAGGGAATGTCAGAGGTGTACCTGGAGAGTGTGAGATGTGAACCAGGAGTGTCAGAGGAGTACCTGGGAGTGTCAGAGGTGTACATGGGAGTATCGGGAGGTGTACCTGGGAGTGCTCGGAGGTATACTCGGAGGATCAGAGGTACCTGGGAGAAGTGGGTAGAGGTGTAACTGGGAGTATCTGAGGTGTACCTGGGAGTGTCAGAGGTGAACCAGGAGTGTCAGAGGTGGTACCTGGGAGTGTCAAATGTGTCCCTGGGAGGAACCAGGCCGATTGTCAAAGGTGTATCTGGGAGTGTCAGCGGTACCTGGGAGGTTGGGAGGTACCTGGGAGTGTCAGAGGTGTACCTGGGAGTGTCAGGAGGTGTACCTGGGAGTATCGGAGGTGTACCTGGGAGTACGGAGGTACCTGGGAGTACGGAGGTACCTGGGAGTTGGAGGTGTACCTGGGATTGTCAGAGGTACCTGGGAGTATCAGAGGTACCTGGGAGTGTCAGAGGTGTACCTGGGAACGTCGAGGTGCACCTGGGAGGTCTGAGGTGTACCTGAGTGTCTGAGGTGTACCTGGGATTGTCAGGTTGTACCAAGTGTCAGAGACCTGGGAGCAGAGGAATACCTGGGAGTATCAGAGGTGTACCTGGGAGTGTCAGAGGTGTACCTGGGAGTGCAAAGGTGTACCTGGGAGTGTCGGAGCTGTACCTGGGAGTGTCGGATGTGTTCCTAAGAGTGTCAGAGGTACCTGGGAGTGTCAGGGAGGTACCTGGAGGTCAGAGGTATACCTGGGAGTGTCAGAGGTATACCTGGAGTGTCAGTGGTGTACCTGGGAGCGTAGGCCGGAGTGTCTGGGGTACCTGGGCATGGAGGTGGGTATATGGAGGTCGAGGTGTACCGGAGTGTCTGAGGAGTACCTGGGAGTGTCTGAGGTGTACCTGGAGAGCTGTTTGGTACCTGGGAGTGTCAGAGGTGTACCTGGGAGTGTTAGAGGTGTACCTGTAGTGTCAGTGGTGTACCTGGAGTGCCTGGTACCTGGGAGTGCCGGAGGTGTACATGAGTGTCAGAGGTACCTGGCAGTGTGGCTGTACCTGGGTGTGTGAGCGGTGTACCTGGGGGTTCAGAGGTACCTGGAGTGTCAAAGGTGTACCTGGGAGGTCGGGAGCTGTACCTGGGGAGTGCGGATGTGTTCCTAAGAGTATCAGAGGTGTACCTGGGAGGTGAGAGGTGTGTACCTGGGAGTGTCAATGGTGTACCTGGGAGTGTCAGGAGCGGTACCTGGGAGTGTCGGAGGTGTACCTGGGAGTGTTAGAGGTGTTCTGGAGAGTCAGAGGTGTACCAGGGATGTCAGAGGTGTACCTGGGAGGTCAGAGATGAACCACGGAGTGCTGGAGTACCTGGGAGTATCGGAGGTGTGCCTGGGAGTGTCAGAGGTGTGCCGGAGTGTCTGTAGTGTGCCTGCAGGGTGCCGGGTGTACCTGGGGGTGTCAAGGGTGTGCCTGGGAATGTCAGGGGTGTGCCTGGGGTGTCAGAGATGTACCTGGGAGTGTCTGATGTGTGCCTGGGGAGTGTCAGAGGGTGTGCCTGGGGAGTGTCTGGGGTGTACATGGAGTGTCAGGGGTGTGCCTGGCGGTGTATGCTGTACCTGGGGAGTGTCGGAGGTGTTCCTGGGGAGTGTCAGGAGTGCCTGGGAGTGTCAGGTGTGCCTGGGAGTATCGGAGGTGTGCCTGGGGTATCGAGTGTGCCTGGGAGTGTCAGTGGTGTGCCTGGGAGTGTCAGGGGTGTGCCTGGGGTGTCAGAGGTGTGCCTGGGGGTGTCAGAGGTGTGCCTGGGAGTGTCAGTGTGGCGTGCCTGGGAGTGTCAGAGGCGTGCCTGGGGTGTCAGAGGTGTGTGCCTGGGGTGTCAGGGGTGTGCACCAGTGTCAGAGGTGTGCCTGGGGTGTCAGGGTGTACCTGGGGAGTGGCAGAGGTGAACCAGGGAGTGTCGGAGGAGTACCTGGGAGTATCGGAGGTGTACCTGGGAGTATCGGAGGTGTACCTGGGATTGTCAGAGCTGTACCTGGGATTGTCAGAGGTGTGCCTGGGGTATCAGAGGTGTGCCTGGTAACGTCAGAGGGTGTGCCTGGGAGAGTCTGAGGGTGTGCCTGGGAGTGTCTGGGGTGTGCCTGGGATTGTCAGAGTTGTGCCTGGGGAGTGTCGTAGGTGTTCTGAGGTGTCAGAGGTGTGCCTGGGGTGACAGAGGGTGTGCCTGGGAGTGTTGAGGTGTGCCTGGAGTCTCAGAGGTGTGCAGGAATGTCAGAGGTGTGCCTGGAGTGTCAGAGGTGGACAGGGAGGTGTCAGAGGAGTGCCTGGGAGTGTCAGGCTGTGCCTGGAGTATCGGAGGTGTGCCTGGGAGTATCGGAGGTGTGCCTCAGGTGTCAGAGGTGTGCCTGGAAGTATCGGAGGTGAACCTGGGGATTATCGGAGGTGTGCCTGGGAGTGTCTGAGGTGTGCCTGGAGTCAAGGAGAACCAGGGGTCAGAGTGTGCCTGGGGTCAGAGGTGTACCTGGGGAGTATCAGAGGTGTGCCTGGGGAGTATCAGGGGTGTGCCAGGGAGTGTCAGAGGTGTGCCTGGGGTATCAGGGGTGTGCCTGGGAGTGTCAGAGTGTGCCTGGGAGTGTCTGGGTGTACCTGGGATTGTCAGAGTTGTGCCTGGGGAGTGTCATGGTGTGTCCTGGGAGTGCCAGTGGTGTACCTGGGGTGTCAGGTGTGTGCCAGGGAGTGTCAGAGGTGCCTGGGAGTGTCAGCGGTGTACCTGGGTGTGTCAGAGGTGTGCCTGGGAGTGTCAGAGGTATGCCTGGGAGTGTCGAGGAGTGCCTGGGAGTGTCAGAGGAGTACCTGGATGTGTCAGAGGTGTACCTGGGGAGTATCAGAGGTGTACCTGGGGTATCGGAGGTGTACCTGGGAATATCAGTGTTCTGGGAATATCAGAGTGTGCCTCGGAGGGTCAGAGGTGTGCCAGGGGGTGTCAGAGGTGTACCTGGGAGTGGCAGAGGTGAACCAGGGAGTGTCGAAGTGCCTGGGGTGTCAGAGGTGTACCTGGGAGTATCGGAGGTGTACCTGGGAGTGTCGGAGGTGTACCTGGGGTGTCAGGGTGTGCCTGAGAGTGTCAGGGGGTGCACCTGGGGAGTGTCAGGGGTGTAACTGGGGAGTGTCAGGGGTGTAACTGGGAGTGTCGGAGGCGTAACTGGGAGTGTCGGAGGCGTAACTGGGAGTGTCGGAGGTGTAACTGAGGTATCTGAGGTGTACCTGGGAGTATCAGAGGTATACCTGGGGTATCAGATGTTTACCTGGGAGTGTCAGAGGTGTGACAAGTGTCAGGGGTGTAACAGATGGAGGTGTATCTGGGAGTGTCAGAGGTGTGCCTGGGGAGTATCAGGTGTACCTGGGAGTGTCTGAGGTTTGCCTGGGAGTGTCAGTGGTGCCTGGGGTGTCAGAGTGTGCAAGTGTCAGAGGTGTGCCTGGGGTGTCAGAGGGTGTGCCTGGGAGTATCAGGTTGTCACTGGGAGTATCAGGTGTGCCTGGGAGTATCAGAGGTGTGCCTGGGAGTGTCAGAGGTGTGCCTGGGAACGTCAGAGGTGCCTGGGGTGTCTGAGGTGTGCCTGGGGTGTCTGGAGGTGTGCCTGGGGTGCCAGAGGAATGCCTGGGGTATCAGATGTGTGCCTGGGAGTATGAGGAGGTGTGCCTGGGGTGTCAGAGGTGTGCCTGGGTGTCAGGGTGTGCCTGGTAGTGTCAGTGGTGTGCCTGGGGTGTGTCATTGGTGTGCCTGGGGTGCCGGAGGTGTGCATGGTGTCAGAGGTGTGCCTGGGAGTGTCTGAGGGAGTACCTGAGAGTGTCTGGGGTACCTGGGAGGTCAGTTTTGTGCCTGGGAGTGTCAGAGTGTGCCTGGGGTGTTAGGGGTGTGCCTGGTGGTGTGAGCTGTGCCTGGGTGTGTCAGCGGTGTGCCTGGGAGTGTCAGAGGAATACTTTGGAGTATCAGAGGTGTGCCTGGGAGTGTGAGAGGTGTGCCTGGGGTGTGTCAATGGTGTGCCTGGGAGTGTTGAGGTGTTCTGGGGTGTCAGAGGTGTGCCAGAATGTCAGGGTGTGCCGTGTGGGGGTGAACCACGGGTGTGTCAGAGTGCCTGGGAGTGTCAGGTGTGCCTGGGATTATCAGAGGTGTGCCTGGGAGTGTCTGTAGTGTGCCTGAGGTGTCAGAGGTGTGCCTGGGTGTCAGAGTGTGCCTGGGGTGTCGCAGGTGTGCCTGGGGTCAGGAGGGCGTGCCTGGGTGTCAGGGGTGTGCAGGGGTGTCAGAGGTGTGCCTAGGGGTGTCAGAGGTGTGCCTGGGGTGGCAGAGGTGTGCCTGGGGTGTGGGGGGTGTGCCTGGGGTGGCAGGTGGACAGGGGTGGCAGGGGGTGCCTGGGGATGTCAGGTGTGCCTGGGATTATCGGAGGTGTGCCTGGGGAGTATCAGGAGGTGTGCCTGGGATTGTCAGGCTGTACCTGGGATTGTCAGAGGTGACAGGGCAAGTATCAGAGGTGTGCCTGGTAACGTCAGAGGTGTACCTGGGAGAGTCTGAGGTGTGCCTGGAGTGTCTGAGGTGTACCTGGATTCTCAGAGGTTGTACTAAGTGTCGGAGGTGTTCTGGGGAGTGTCAGAGGTGTGCCTGGGGTGTCAGAGGTGGCCTGAATGTCCTCTCAGAGGTGTACCAGGAATGTCAGGTGTGCCTGGAAGTGTCAGGTGAACCTGGAGTATCGGAGGTGTAACTGGGAATTATCGGAGGTGTGCCTGGGGTGTCTGAGGTGTGCCTGGGAGAGTCAAGGAGAACTAGGGAGTGTAAGAGGTGTGCCTGGGGTCAGGGTGTGCCTGGGGTGTCAGTGTGCAGGTGTCAGGTGTGTGCTGGGTATCAGAGGTGTGCCTGGGAGTGTCAGAGGTGTGCCTGGGGAGTGTCAGAGGTGTGCCTGGGGTGTCAGAGGTGTGCCTGGGGTGCCAGTGGTGTGCCTGGGAGTGTCAGGTGTGAGGGTGTCAGAGGTACCTGGGGTGTCGGTGTGCCTGGGTGTGTCAGAGGTGCAGGGGTGTCAGGGTGTGCCTGGGGTGTCCGAGGGTACCAGTGTCAGAGGAGTACCTGGGTGTCAGGGTGTACCTGGGAGTATCAGAGGTGTGCCTGGGAGTATCGTGTTCTGGGAATATCGGGGTGTACCAGTGTCAGAGGGTGTGCCAGGGGTGTCAGAGGTGTGCCTGGGGAGTGAGAGGTGAACCAGGAAGTTTCAGAGGAGTACCTGGGGTGTCAGAGGTGTGCCCGGGGTGTCAGGGTGCTGGGATGTCAGGGTGTAACTGGAGTGTCAGGGGTGTAACTGGGAGTGTCGGAGGCGTAACTGGGAGTGTCGGAGGCGTAAGTGGGAGTGTGGTGTTCTGGGGTGTCAGAGGTGTACCTGGAGTGTCAGAGGTGTGCACCTGGAGTGTCAGAGATATGGGAGTATCAGATGTGAACCAGGAGGTGGAGGTACTGGGGTATCAGAGGTATACCTGGGAGTATCAGAGGTGTGCCTGGGAGTGTCAGAGGTGTACCTGGGGTGTCAGAGGTGTGCCTGGGAGTGTCTGAGGTGTGCCTGGGGTGTCTGGGGTGTGCCTGGGTGTCTGGGGTGTGCAGTAGGTGTCTTGGGTGTGCATGGGAAGTGTCTGGGGTGTGCATGGGTGTCAGAGGTGTGCCTGTGGTGTGGCTGTGCCACCAGGTGTCAGCGGTGTGCCTGGGGGTGTTGGGGAATGCCTGGGGTATCAGAGGTGTGCCTGGGGAGTGTCAAGGTGTGCCTGGGGTGTCAAGGTGTGTGCCTGGGGTGTCAAGGTGTACCTGGGGTGTCAAGGCGCAGTGTCAGAGGTGTACCTGGGGTGTTAGAGGTGTTCATGGGAATTGGCACAGGTGTACCAGGGGATGTCAGAGGTGTGCACCTGGGTGTGTCAGATGTGGGCAGGGGTGTCAGAGGTACCTGGAGTGTCAGAGGTGTACATGGGGAGTATCAGGTGTGCCTGGGAGTGTCAGAGGTATGCCAGCAGAATTATCAGAGGTGTGCCTGGGGAGTGTCAGGGTGGCACTGGGGAGTATCTGGGGTGTACCTGGGAGTGTCAGAGGTGAACAGGGAGTGTCAGAGGTACCTGGGAGTGTCAGATGTGTCCTGGGGAGGTGTGAGAGGTGTGCCTCGGATTGTCAAAGTTGTATCTGGAATGTCAGCGGTGTCTGGGGTGCCAGGGGTGTGCCTGGGGAGTGTCAGGTGGTGTGCCTGGGGTGTCAGGTGTGTGCCAGGGAGTGTCACGGTGTGACTGGGAGCGTCAGAGGTGTGCCTGGGGAGTGTCAGGGGTGTGCCTGGAGTGTCAGAAGAGTGCCTGGGGAGTGTCAGAGGTGTGACTGGGAATGTCAGAGGTGTGGCTGGTGCCAGAGGTGTGCCTGGGAGTGTCAGGAGGTGTGCAGGGGTGTCAGGGGTGTGGGGTGTGGGGGTGAACAGGGGGTGTCAGAGGTGCCTGGGTGTCAGAGGTGTGCCTGGAATGTCAGGTGTGCACCAGAGATGTCGAGGGCGTGCTTAGAAGATGTCAGGAGGTGTGCCTGGGGAGTATCGGAGAGTGCCTGGGAGGTCAGAGGTGTACATGGAAGTATGGGAGTCTGGGGTATCGGAGGTGTGCCTGGAGGTGTCTGAGGTGTATCTGGGGGTATCAGGTGTGCCTGGGAGCGTCAGGAGGTGTGCCTGGGAGTATCAGAGGTGTGCCTGGGAGTGTCAGAGGTGTGCCTGGGTATCAGAGGTGTGCCTGGGGTGTCAGAGGGTGTGCCTGGGGAGTGTCTGGGGTGTGCCTGGGGTGTCAGGGGTATGCCTGTGAGTGTCAGAGGTGTGCCTGGGAGTGTCAGAGGTGTGCCTGGGGTTTCAGGGTGTGCCTGGGGTGTCAGAGGTGTGCCTGGGGTGTCAGGTGTGCCTGGGGTGTCAGAGGTGTGCCTGGGGTGTCAGGTGCACCTGGGGTGTGGGGGTGTGGTGGGGTGTCAGGGGGTGTGGCTGGGGAGTGTCAGGAGCGTGGCTGGGGAGTGTCAGAGTGTGCCTGGGAGTATCTGGGGTGCTGGGAGTATCAGAGGTGTACTGGGAATTATCAGAGATTTGCCTGGGAATGTCAAGGTGTAACTGGGAGTGTCAGGGTGTGTCAAGTGTAACTGGGTTGTCAGTGTAACTAGAAGTGTCAGAGTGTAACTGGGATGTCAGAGGTGTAACTGGAGTGTCAGAGGTGTACCTGGGAGTATCAGGAGGTGTACAAGTGTCAGATGTATACTAGAATTATCAAATGTGAACCAGGGAGAGTCAGAGAGTACAAGTGTCAGGTGTGCCTGGGAGTATCAGAGGTGTGCCTGGGAGTGTCAGCGGTGTGCCTGGGAGTGTCAGCGGTGTGCCTGGGGTGTCAGAGGAATGCCTGGAGTGTCAGAAGTGTGCCTGGGGGTGTCAGGGGTGTGCCTGGGAGTGTCAAGGTGTGCCTGGGGAGTGTCAGAGGTGTACCTGGAAGTGTCAAAGGTGTGCTGGGAGTGTCAAAGGTGTGCCTGGGAGTGTCAAGGTGTGCCTGGGGTGTCAAGGTGTGCCTGGGGTGTCAGAGGGTATGCCTGGAGGTGTCAGAGGTGTGCCTGGGGTGTTAGATGTGTTCTGGGGTGGTACAGGTGTGCAGGGAATGTTAGAGGTGTGCCTGGGGTGTCAGATATGAGCCAGGGTGTCAGAGGTACACCAGAGTGTCAGAGGTGTTCCTGGGATTATCGGAGGTGTGCCTGGGGGTGTCAGGGGTATGCCTGGGAGTTATCAGAGGTGTGCCTGGGGTGTCAGAGGTGTGCCTGGGGTGTCTGGGGTGTGCCTGGGAGTGTCTGAGGTGTGCCTGGGGTGTCAGAGGTGTACCTGGGATTGTCAGAGGTGTGCCTGGAGTGTCAGGTTGTGCCTGGGGTGTCATTGGTGTACATGGGATGTCAGGTGTGTACCTGGGAGTGTCAGGAGTGCCTGGGAGTGTCAGGGATGCTAGAAGTGTCAGAGGTGTGCCTGGGAGTGTCAGTGGTGTGCCTGGGGTGTCAGAGGTGTCCCTGGGGTGTGTGGGGTGTGCCTGGGGTGTCAGAGTGTGCAGTGTCTGGGTTGTGCCTGGGGTGTCAGTGGTGTGCCTGGGGTGTCAGAGGTGTGCTTGGGAGTGTCTGGGAGTGTGCCTGGGGTGTCAGGGGTGTGCCTGGGGTGTCAGAGGTGTGCCTGGGAGTGTCAGGGTGTGCGTGGGGTGTCAGGGTGTGCCTGGGGTGTCAGAGGGTGTGCCTGGGGTTTCAGAGGGTGTGCCTGGGTGTCAGAGGTGTGCTTGGGGTGTCAGGTGTGCCTGGGGGTGTCAGAGGTGTGCCTGGGGTATCTCAGGGGTGTGCCTGGTGTGAAGTGTTCCCAGGGGTGTCGGTGTGCCTGGCAGTGTCAGCGGTGTGCCAGGGAGTGTCAGGTGTGCCAGGGAATGTCAGTGGTGGGGAGTGTCAAGGGGTGTGCCTGAGGGTGTCAGGGGTGGCAGGGGTATCAGAGGTGTGCCTGGGGTGTCTGAGGGTGTACCTGGGGTATCAGGTGTGCCTGGGGTGTGAGGTGTGCCTGGAGTCTCAGAGGTGCCTGGGAGTGTCAGGGGTGCCTGGGGTGTCAGGGGTGTAGCTGGGGAGTGTCAGGGGTGTAACTTGGAGTGTCAGGCGTAACTGGGAGTGTCGGAGGTGTACCTGGGAGTATCTGAGGTGTACCTGGGAGTATCAGAGTGTGCCTGGGAGTATCAGATGTTTGCCTGGGGTGTCAGAGGTGTGGCTGGGAGTGTCAGTGGTGTAACTGGGGAGTGTCAGAGTGTGGCTGGGAGTGTCAGGTGTGACTGGGGTGTAGGTGTAACTGGGTGTCAGAGGTGTGCCTGGAGTATCAGGAGATGTGCCTGGGGTATCTGGGGGTGCTTGGTGTCTGGGGTGTGCCTGGGGTGTGGGTGTGCCGAGGTATCTGAGGTGTGCCTGGGGTGTCAGAGGTGTGCGTGGGGAGTGTCAGGGGTGCCTGGGGTGTCAGAGGTGTGCCTGGGAGGGTCAGAGGTGTGCCAGGGGTGTCAGAGGTGTGCCTGGGAGTCTCAGAGGTGCCTGGGGTGTCAGGTGTGCCTGGGGTTTCAGAGGTGTGCCTGGGTGTCATGGGTGTGCCTGGGGTGTCATGGTATGCCTGGGGTGTCAGGTGTGTGCCAGGGAGTGTCAGCGGTGTGCCTGGGAGTGTCAGAGGTGTGCCTGGGGAGTGTCAGGGAGTGCCTGGGAGTGTCAGAGGTGTACCTGGGGTGTCAGGGTGTACCTGGGGAATGTCAGAGGTGTATCTGGGGTGCAGGGGTTGTGCCTAGTGTCATTGGTGTGCATGGGGATTATCAGGTGTGTGCCAGGGAGTGTCAGAGGGTACCTGGGAGTGTCAGAGGTGTACCTGGAAGTGTCAGAGGTGTGCCTGGGGTGTCAGTGGTGTGCCTGGGGTGTCAGGTGGCACTGGGGTGTCTGAGGTGTGCCTGGTATTGTCAGAGGTGTGCCTGGGGAGTGTCATGGGGGTGTGCCTGGGGTTTCTGTGGTGTGCCTGGGAGTGTCAGGTGTGTAGAGTTTCAGCGGTGTGCCTGGGATGTCAGAGGTGTACCTGGGGAGTGTCAGAGTTGTGCCTGGGGTGTCCGAGGTACCTGGGAGTGTGAGGTGTCCTGGGGTGTGTGAGGTGTGCCTGGGGTGTCAGAGGTGTGCCTGGGAGTGTCAGGGTTGTGTGCCAGGGGTGTCAGAGGTGTGCCTGGGGTGTCATTGTGCATGGGGAGTATCAGGTGTGCCAGGGGGTGTCAGAGGTGTGCCTGGGGTGTCAGGGTGTGCCTGGAAGTGTCAGGGGTGTGGTGCCTGGGTGTCAGTGGTGTGCCTGGAGTGTCAGAGGTGTGCCTGGAGTGTCAGAGGTGTGCCTGGTGTTGTCAGGGTGTGCCTGGTGTCATGGGTGTGCCTGGGGTGCCAGTGGTATGCCTGGGGGTGTCAGGTGTGTGCCAGGGTGTCAGCGGTGTGCCTGGGGAGTGTCAGAGGTGTACCTGGGAGTGTCAGAGGTGTGCCTGGGGTGTCAGTGGTGTGCCTGGGGTGTCAGAGGTGTCCTGGGAGTGTGTGTGGGGGTGTGCCTGGGAGTGTCAGAGGTGTGCCTGGGGAGTGTCTGGGTTGTGCCTGGGAGTGTCAGTGGTGTGCAGAATGGGGTGTGCTTGGGAGTGTCTGGGGTGTACCTGGGGGTGTCAGAGGTGTGCCTGGGGGTGTCAGAGGTGTGCCTGGGGGTGTCAGGGGTGTGCGTGGGAGTGTCAGAGGTGTGCCTGGGGTGTCAGAGGTGTGCCTGGGAGGTTTCAGAGGTGTGCCTGGGGAGTGTCAGAGGTGTGCCTGGGGTGTCTGAGGTGTGCCTGGGTGTCAGGGGTGTGCCTGGGGTGTCTGAGGTGTGCCTGGGAGTGTGAGAAGTGTTCCTGGGGTGTCAGGAGGTGTGCCTGGGAGTGTCAGCGGTGTGCCAGGGGAGTGTCAGAGGTGTGCCAGGAATGTCAGTGGAGTGCTTGGTGTCAAGGTGTGCCTGGGGTGTCAGAGGTGTGCCTGGGAGTATCAGAGGTGTGCCTGGGAGTGTCTGGGGTGTGCTTGGGGAGTATCAGGAGGTGTGCCTGGGGAGTGTGAGGTGTGCCTGGGGAGTCTCAGAGGTGCCTGGGAGTCAGGGGTGTGCCTGGGAGTGTCAGGGGTGTGGCACAAGTGTCAGGGGTGTGGCTTGGAGTGTCGGAGGCGTAACTGGGGTGTCGGGTGTGCCTGGGGAGTGTCAGAGGGTGTGCCTGGGGAGTATCAGAGGTGTGCCTGGGTATCAGATGTTTACCTGGGAGTGTCAGAGGTGTGACTGGGAGTGTCAGTGGTGTAACTGGGAGGTGTCAGGGGTGTAACTGGGAGTGTCAGGGTGTGACTGGGAGTGTCAGGTGTAACTGGGGTGTCAGAGGTGTACCTGGAAGTATCGGAGATGTGCCTGGGAGTATCTGGGGTGCTGGGAGTGTCTGGGGTGTGCCGGGTGTCAGAGGTGTGCCTGGGAGTATCTGGGGTGTGCCTGGAGTGTCAGAGGTGTGCGTGGGGTGTCAGAGGTGTGCCTGGTGTCAGGGAGGTGTGCCTGGGAGGTCAGAGGTGTGAGGTGTCAGGAGGTGTGCCTGGGGTCTCAGAGGTGCCTGGGGAGTGTCAGAGGTGTGCCTGGGGTTCAGAGGTGTGCCTGGTGTCATGGGTGTGCCTGGGTGCCAGTGGTATGCCTGGGGTGTCAGGTGTGTGCCAGGGAGTGTCAGCGGTGTGCCTGGGGTGTCAGAGTGTGCCTGGGGTGTGGGGTACCTGGGGTGTCAGAGGAGTGCAAGTGTCAGAGGTGTGCCTGGGAATGTCAGAGGTGTATCTGGGAGTGCCAGGTTGTGCCTGGGAGTGTCATTGGGTGTACATGGGAGTATCAGGTGTGTGCCAGGGGTGTCAGAGGTACTGGGTGTCAGAGGTGTGCCTGGAAGTGTCAGAGGTGTGCCTAGGGTGTCAGTGGTGTGCCTGGGGTGTCAGAGGTGTGCCTGGGGGTGTCTGGGGTGTGCCTGGTGTTGTCAGAGGTGTGCCTGGAGTGTCATGGGTGTGCCTGGGGTGCCAGTGGTATGCCTGGGGTGTCAGGTGTGTGCCAGGTGTCAGCGGTGTGCCTGGGAGTGTCAGGGTGTGCCTGGGAGTGTCAGAGTTGTGCCTGGGGTGTCAGGAGTACCTGGGAGTGTCAGAGGAGTACCTGGGAGTGTCAGAGGTGTATATGGGGGTGCCAGAGGGTGTGCCTGGGAGTGTCATTGGTGTGCCTGGGAGTATCAGGTGTGTGCCAGGGGAGTGTCAGAGTGTACCAAGTGTCAGGGTGTGCCTGGAGAGTGTCAGAGGTGTGCTGGGAGTGTCAGTGGTGTGCCTGGGAGTGCCAGAGGTGTCCTGGGGTGTGTGGGGTGTACCTGAGTGTCAGGGAGGTGTGGGGTGTCTGAGTTGTGCCTGGGGTGTCAGTGGTGTGCCTGGGTGTGGGGTGTGCTTGGAGTGTCTGGGGTGTGCCTGGGGTGTCAGAGGTGTGCCTGGGATTATCAGAGGTGTGGGGTGTCAAGTGTGCAGGGGAGTGTCAGAAGTGTGCCTGGGAGTCTCAGAGAGTGCCTGGGGAGTGTCAGAGGTGTGCCTGGGGAGTGTCAGAGGTGTGCCTGGGAGTGTCAGAGGTGTGCCTGGGGTGTGAGTGTTCTGGGGTGTGGGGTGTGCAGTGTCAGCGGTGTGCAGGGGAGTGTCAGAGGTGTGCCAGGGAATGTCAGTGGAGTGCTTGGGTGTCAAGATGTGTGCAAGTGTCAGAGTGTGCACCAGGGTCTGGGGTGTGGCAGGTGTCAGGTGTGCAGGTGTGGAGGTGTGCAGGTCTCAGTGCCTGTGTCAGGGGTGCAAGGTGTCAGGGGTGTGACTGGGTGTCGGAGTGTGGCACAGGGTGTCTGGGGTGTGCCTGGGAGTATCAGAGGTGTGCAGGGTGTCAGATGTTTGCCTGGGAGTGTCAGAGGTGTGACTGCAGGTGTCAGGGGTGTGACTGAGAGTGTCAGGGGTGTAACTAGTGTCAGGGGGTGTAACTGGGAGTGTCAGGGGGGTGTAACTGGGAGTGTCAGTGTATGGCTGGGAGTGGCAGAGGTGTACGCAAAGTATCGGAGGTGGCGCAAGTGTCAGAATTGTGGGCGTATCAGATGTGTACCTGGGAGTCAGAGATACCTAGTGTCAGAGGTGTGCCTGGGAGTATCGTGGGTTTTCATGGGAGTGTCAGAGGTATGCCTGGGGAGTATCAGGTGTGCCTGGGGTGTCAGAGGTGTGCCTGGGAGTGTCAGAGGTGTGCCTGGGGAGTGTCAGAGGTGTGCCTGGGGAGTGTCAGAGGTGTGCCTGGGGTGTCAGAGGTGTGCCTGGGGAGTGTCAGGTGTGTGCCTGGGGTGTCAGGCTGTGCAAGTGTCGGAGGTGTTCCTAAGAGTGTCAGAGGTGTGCCTGGGTGTCAGAGGTGTGCCTGGGAGTCAGAGGTGTGCACAGGAGTGTCAGAGGTGTGCCAGTGTCAGAGGTGTGCCAGTGTCAGGAGGTGTGCCTGGGGTGTCAGAGGTGTGCCTGGGGTGTCAGGAGGTGTGCCAGGGGAATGTCAGGAGGTGTGTCTGGAGTGTCAGAGGTGAACCAGGGGTGTCAGAGGGTACTGGGGTGTGCAGGTGTGCCTGGGGAGTGTCACAGGTGTGCCTGGAGTGTGGAGGTGTGCCTGGGGTATCGGAGGTGTGCCTGGGAGTGTCAGGGTGTGCCTGGGGTATCGGGAGGTGTGCCTGGGGAGTGTCAGAGGTGTGCCTGGAAGTATCGGAGGTGTGCCTGGGGTGCCTGGGTGTGCCTGGGGTATCAGGTGTGCCTGGAGGTGTCAGAGGTGTGCATGGGGTGTCAGAGGTGTGCAAGTGTCTGAGACAGGGTGTCTGAGGTTGCCAGGGGTGTCTGGGGGGTGTGCCTAGGATGTGGGTGTGTCTGGGGTGCCAGAGGTGTGCCTGGGGTGCCAGAGGTGTGTGGGTGTCATTGGTGTGCCTGGGGTGTCAGGTGTGTGTGCCAGGGGTGTCAGTGGTGTGCCTGGGGAGTGTCAGAGGTGTGCCTGGGAATGTCAGAGGTGTGTCTAGGAGTGTGTGAGGGTGCCTGGGGGTGTCAGAGGTGTGCCTGGAAGTGTCAGGGTGTGCCTAGGGTGTCATTGGTGTGGGAGTGTCAGAGGTGTGCAGGGTGTCTGGGGGTGTGCCTGGGGTGTCAGAGGTGTGCCTGGGCGTGTCAGAGGGCGTGCCTGGGGTGTCAGAGGTGTGCCTGGGGTGTCAGAGTGCCTGTGTCAGAGGTGTGCCTGGGTGTCGTTGATGTGCACCTGAGTGTTTAGTGCCTGGAGGTGTCAGGGCTGGAGTGTCTGGAGTGTGCACAGAGTGTCTGGGGTGTGCCTGGGGGTGTCAGAGGTGTGCCTGGGAGTCTCAGAGGTGTGCAGGATGTCAGAGGTGTGTCTGGAGTGTCAGGGTGAACCAGGGGTGTCAGGGTACTAGGTGTCACAGGTGTGCCTGGGGAGTGTCAGAGGTGTGCCTGGGTGTGGAGGTGTGCAGGTGTCGGAGGTGTGCCTGGGGAGTGTCTGAGGTGTGCATGGCATGGAAGAGATGTACATGGGTGTCTGAGGTGTACCTGGAGTGTCAGGGGCTGGCAGTGTCAGAGGTGTGCCTGGGGTGTGGGGTGTGGGGAGTATCAGGTGTGCCTGGGGTATCGGAGGTGTGCCTGGGTTGTCAGAGGTGTGCCTGGGGTATCAGAGGTGTGCCTGGGGAGTGTCAGAGGTGTGCCTGGAACGTCAGAGGTGCACCTGGGAGTGTCTGAGGTGTGCCTGGGAGTGTCTGAGTGTACCTGGGATTGTCAGGGTGTACCTGGAAGTGTCAGAGGTGTGCCTGGGGTGTCAGAGGAATGCCTGGGGTATCAGAGGTGTACCTGGGGTGTCAGAGAGAGTACCTGGGAGTGTCAGCGGTGTGCCTTGGGTGTCAGAGGTGTGCAGGAGTGTCGGAGGTGTGACTGGAAGTATCGGAGGTGTGCCTGGGAGTATCGGAGGTGTGAACCTGGAGTGTCTTAGGTGTGCCTGGGGTATCAGGTGTACCTGGGAGTGTCAGAGGTGTGCCTGGGGAGTATCAGAGGTGTGCCTGGGGTGTCAGAGGTGTGCCAGGGTGTCAGAGGTGTGCTGGGGGTGTCAGAGGTGTGCCTGGGGGTTTCAGAGGTGTGCCTGGGGGTGTCAGAGGTGTGCCTGGGAGTGTCAGGGGTGTGCACTGGGGTGTCAGAGGTGTGCCTGGGGAGTTCAGAGGTGTGCCTGGGAGTGTGAGAGGTGTTCCTGGGAGTGTCGGAGGTGTGCCTGGCAGTGTCAGCGGTGTGCCAGGGAGTGTCAGAGGTGTGCCAGGGAATGTCAGTGGAGTGCTTGGGGTGTCAGGTGGTTACAGAGTGTCAGAGGTGCCTGGGAGTATCAGGGTGTGCCTGGGGTGTCTGGGGTGTGCTTGGGGTGTCAGGTGTGCCTGGGGTGTGAGAGTGTGCCTGGGGTCTCAGAGGGTGCCTGGGAGTGTCAGGGTTGCACCTGGAGTGTCAGGTGTGCCTGGGGTGTCAGGGGTGTAACTTGGAGTGTCGGAGGCGTAGCTCAGAGTGTCGGAGGTGTGCACTGGGGTGTCTGGGGGTGCCTGGGAGTGTCAGAGGTGTGCCTGGGGTATCAGATGTTTACCTGAGTGTCAGAGGTGTGACTGGGGTGTCAGTGGTGTGACTGGGAGTGTCAGGGGTGTAACTGGGAGTGTCAGGGGTGTAACTGGGAGTGTCAGGTGTGACTGGGAGTGTCAGAGGTGTGCCTGGAAGTATCAGGAGATGTGCCTGGGAGTATCTGAGGTACTTGGGAGTGTGAGGTGGCCTGGGGTGTCAGAGGTGTGCCTGGGAGTATCTGAGGTGTGCCTGGGGTGTCAGAGGTGTGCGTGGGAGTGTCAGAGTGGTGCAAGTGTCAGAGGTGTGCCTGGAGTGTCAGAGGTGACAGGGGTGTCAGAGGTGTGCAAGTCTCAGAGGTGCATGGGAGTGTCAGGAGGTGTGCCTGGGGTTTCAGAGGTGTGCCTGGGGTGTCATGGGTGTGCCTGGGGTGCCAGATGGTATGCCTGGAGTGTCAGGTGTGTGCAGGGGAGTGTCAGCGGTGTGCCTGGGGTGTCAGAGAGGTGTGCCTGGGGGTGTCAGGTGCCTGGGAGTGTCAGAGGGAGTGCCTGGAGTGTCAGAGGTGTGCCAGAATGTCAGAGGTGTCTGGGGAATTGCCAGGTTGTACCTGGGGTGTCATTGGTGTACATGGGAGTATCAGTTGTGTGTGCAGGGGTGTCAGAGGTGCCTGGGGTGTCAGGAGGTGTGCCTGGAGTGTCAGAGGTGTGCCTGGGGTGTCAGTGGTGTACTGGGGTGTCAGGGGTGTGCCTGGGGTGTCTGAGGGTGTGCCTGGTGTTGTCAGAGTGTGCCTGGGGTGTCATGGGTGTGCCTGGGGTGCAGTGGTGTGTGCCTGGGAGTGTCAGGTGTGTGCAGGAGTGTCAGCAGTGTGCCTGAGGTGTCAGAGTTGGCCTGAGTGTCAGGTTGTGCAGCAGTTGGCTCAGGGTTAGCAGGTGTCAGAGTTAGCAAGTTGTCAGGTGTGGCAGGATGTCAGGAGTGTGTGGAGGTTGCTGGAGGTGTGGCATAAGGTGTCGTTGGTGTGTGGGTGTCAGGTGTGTGCCAGGGGTGTCAGGAGGTGCCAGGTGTCAGGTGTGCCTGGAGTGTCAGGAGGTGTGCCTGGGGTGTCAGTGGTGTGCCTGGGGTGCCAGGTGTCCTGGGGTGTGTGGGGTGTGCCTGGGGTGTCAGGGGTGTGCATGGGGTGTCTGAGTTGTGCCTGGGGTGTCAGGGTGTGCCTGGGAGTGTCAGAGGTGTGCCTAGGAGTGTCTGAGGTGTACCGGGGTGTCAGAGGTGTGCCTGGAGTATCAGAGGTGTGCCTGGGTGTCAGAGTGTGCCAGGGGAGTGTCAGAGGTGTGCCTGGGAGTCTCAGAGGGTACGCAGAGTGTCAGGGGTGTGCCTGGGGTGTCAGAGGTGTGCCTGGGAGTGTCAGAGGTGTGCCTGGGGTGTGAAGTGTTCTGGGAGTGTCGGGTGTGCCTGTGGCAGTGTCAGGGGTGTGCCAGGGGTGTCAGGGGGGTGTGGGGAATGTCAGTGGAGTGCTTGGGAGTGTAAGGTGTGCACTGGGGTGTCAGAGGTGTGCCTGGGAGTGTCTGGGGTGTGCCTGGGGTGTCGGAGGTGTGCCTGGGGTGAGGTGTGGGGTCTCAGAGGTAGTGTCAGGGGTGCACTGGGGAGTGTCAGGGGTGTGTAATTGGTGTCAGGTGTGTCTGAGGTGTGCCAGGGTGTCAGAGGTGTGCCTGAGTTATCAGATGTTTATAGGTGTCAGGTGTGACTGGGTGTCAGGTGTGGCTGGGGTGTCAGGGGTGTGGCTGGGGTGTCAGGGGTGTGGCACAGGGTGTGGGGGTGTGGCTTGGGGTGTCGGGTGTGCTTAGGGCAGCAGGTGTGCCTGGAAGTATCGGAGGTGTGCCTGGGTGTCAGAGGTATGCCTGGGCGTGTCAGATGTGTGCCTGGGAGTGTCAGAGAATGCCTGGGGATTGTCAGAGGTGTGCCTGGGGAGTATCATGAGTTTTCATGGGAGTGTCATGAAGTATGCCTGGGGTGTCAGAGGTGTGCACCAGGAGTGTCAGAGTGTGCCTGGGGTGTCAGAGGTGGTGGCAAGTTGTCAGGGGTGTGGCAGGTGTTGGAGTTAGCAAGGTGTCAGAGTTGGTAGCATGGGTTAATCAGGTGTGTTGCATAGAGTTGTGGGTGGTAGCAAGGTTCCAGTGTAGTTGCAGAGTTGTCAGGTGTTCTCAAGGTGTCAGGTGTGCCTGGAGTGTCAGGTTGGCATGGGGTGTCAGGAGGTTGCCGCAGGTTAGTCAGGGTGTGCCTGGGGTTGTCGGAGGTGTGCCTGGGAGTGTCAGGTGTGCCAGGGGATGTCAGGTGTGTGGAGTGTCAGGGAGTGTGCCAGGGGTGTCAGGTGCCTGGGGGTGTCTGGAGTGTGCCTGGGGTGTCAGGTGTGCCTGGAGTATCGGAGGTGTGCACCAGGGTGTGAGGTGTGTCTGGAGTGGTGTGGGAGTGCTATAGGTGTGTCAGGTAGCAAGGTGTCAGGTTGTGCCTGGGGTGTCAGAGGTGTGCATGGAGTTGTCAGGTGGTGCCTGGAGTGTCGGGAGGTGCATGGAGGTTGTCAGGGGTGTGCCTGGGGTGTCAGGGGGTGTGCCTGGGGTGTCTGGGGTGTGCCTGGGGTGTCTGGGGGTGTGCCTGGGGAATGTCAGGTGTGTCTGGGGGTGTCAGGGGTGTGCCTGGGGGTGCCAGGGTGTGCCTGGGGTGTCATTGGTGTGCCTGGGGTATCAGGAGGTTATTGCCCTGGGAGTGTCAGTGGTGTGCCTGGGGTGTGGAGGTGTGACAGAGATGTCAGAGGTGTGTCTGGGGTGTGAGGGGTGCTTGCAGGTGTCAGAGGTGGTGCACTTGGGTGTGTGAGTTGTGCCTGGGGTTGGTTGGTTGGCAGGGGTGTCTGGTTGTGGCAGGGTGTCTGGGTGTGGCAGGGTTGTCAGGTGTGCCTGGGCGTGTCGGAGGCGTGGGGGTGTCAGGAGGTGTGCCTTGGGGTGTCGGAGGGTGCCTGGGGGTGTCGGAGGTGTGCCTGGGGTGTCATGATGTGCCTGGGGTGTTTGAGGTGTGCCTGGAGTGTCAGGGGCTGGAGTGTCAGAGGTGTACCTGGGGTGTCTGAGGTGTGCAGGGTGTCAGAGGTGTGCCTGGGAGTGTCAGGGGTGTGCCTGGGGAATGTCAGGTGGTCTGGGAGGTGTCAGGGGTGAGACAGGGGTGTCAGAGGTGCCAGGTGTCTGGGGTGTGCCTGGGGTGTCACAGTTAGAGGTGTTGGGTGTGCCTGGGTGTCAGGTGTGCATAGGTGTCTGGGGTGTTCATGGCATGGGAGGTGTGCCTGGGGTGTCTGGGTGTGCCTGGGGTGTCAGGTGTACCTGCAGAGGTGTCAGGGGTGTGCCTGGGGAGTGTCAGAGGTGTGCCTGGGAGTATCGGAGGTGTGCCTGGGGTATCAGTGTACCTGGGAGTGTCAGAGAGGTGTGCCTGGGGAGTATCAGAGGTGTACCTGGAGTGTCAGGAGTGTACCTGGGGAATGTCAGGAGTGCCTGGGGAGTATCTGAGGTGTGCCTGGGGTGTCTGAGGTGTACCTGGGAGTGTCAGAGGTGTACCTGGGTGTCAGAGGTGTGCAGTGCAGAGATGCATGAGTGTCAGAGTGTGCCTGGTGTGTCAGAGGTGCCTGGGGAGTGTCAGGGTGTGCCTTGGGTGTCAGGTGTGGCAGAGTGTCAGGTGTGTGGAGTGTCAGGTGTGCTTGGGTATCGGAGGTGTGGCCTGGGGGTGTCTTAGGTGTGCCAGAATTGTCAGATGTGCCTGGGGTGTCAGGGGTGTGCCTGGGGGTGTCAGAGGTGTGCTGGGGAGTGTCAGAGGTGTGCCTGGGGATTGTCAGAGGTGTACTGGGGTGTCAGGTGTACGCAGGGGTGTCTGGGGTGTGCCTGGGGAGTGTCAGAGGTGTGCCTGGGAGTGTCATGGGTGTACCAGGAGTGTGATGGTATGCCTGGGATGTCAGGTGTGTGCCAGGGGTGTCAGCTGTGTGGGGTGTCAGAGGTGTGCCTGGGGTGTCAGGTGTTCCTGGGGTGTCGAGGGTGTGCCTGGGGTGTCAGAGGGGAATGCCTGGGGTGTCGGGGTATTGTACTGGGAGTGTCAGGGGTGTGCCAGGAATGTCAGGTGTGTCTGGGGAGTGCCAGAGTGTGCCTATTTAAGTGTCATAGGTGTACCTGGGGATTGGTATGCCTGGGTGTCAGGTGTATGGGTGTCAGAGGTGTGCATAGGGTGTCAGTGGTGTGCAGGGTGTCAGGTGTCCTGGGGTGTGTGGGGTGTAGCTGAGTTGTGTGGGGTTGACGCAGGGTTGTCTGGGTTGTGCCTGGGTGTCGGTGGTTGTTGACCTGGTGTCAGGGGTGTGCTTGGGTGTCTGGGGTGTGCTTGGGTGTCAGGTGTGCCTGGGGTATCAGGTGTGTATGGGTGTCGAGTGTGCCAGGGGTGTCGGAGGTTGTGCCTGGGGTCTCAGAGGGTACTGGGGTAGCCAATACGTGAAA
>NW_024721259.1:0-19994 GCF_018991925.1 Homarus americanus | reverse complement strand
AGCCGTTTAAAGTTGTTAATACGAAAAGAAGAATAAAAGGAGGAATAGAGAAGGTACAAGTAGTGAAGATAATATTTCCCTCTTGGTGGATAAGAGAAAGAAAATTGATGGTGTGAGTCATTCTTCAACCATGATCAGTACGAGTTTAAACCCCATTGATGCTGTAGACTGCAGCAACTCATCAAGGAGGCCACGTCTTTACTTCCCCAAGAATAATGGCCTGGATTTTCATGATGAGGTAAAGTGGTCAGTTAGACTCGCTAAGTGCCATCAAGTGCTCTTTAAAGAAGGTAAACATATTCCTTATATAACTATGAAGGATGAGGCAGCAGTTAGATATTTAACTACAGAAGGATTTGAGAATGTAGTGATGGAAAAGCCTGTGGAGTCCATTGGGAAATGTATGAAGATCATTCTTTTTGATTATCCTGTTTACCTCGACCCCGTGGATGTGTTGGCTGACGATAGATTTTTTGGGGCCAAGAGACGTGTAATTAAAATTGATGGAGAACTAGTACCTATGCTACAGCTAATTGCGCTAATCAAAGGTTCCAGCGCCAGAGAAGGTCTTTGTGAGATGTGTGGGATATAAACGGGTTGCTGTCTACAACGAATCTCCAGTAATATGTTATAAGTGTTACAAGTGGGGGCATATGGCGTGGAAATGCCATAATGATTTTCGGTGTAGATTCTGTGGAAAAATGCTTGAATCTAAGGTATGTGGAGATAAAATTAAGGCAAAGAAGAAAATTACACCAAAATGCTGTAATTGCGGGGGGGGGGTTCACAATGCCAGCTCGTGGGTGTGTCCTAAAAAACCGAAAGTTCAGCAATTGCAATCACGAGCTCAGTCCACTAATGAAGAGGATAAAGGTGATGCTGTAAGGAGCGATGTTGCAGGGACACCAAGTGCTGTAAATGTGTGGGAAAAGCGTATGGAAACACGAAATGCAGCAGCACAGAAGGACATAGGTAACGGGAACAATAACCTTACAGCCCCTAACATTCTAGTAGAACTCTGTAAGGAGATTGGTGAGCTCAAACAAGCAGTATTGGATATCAAGAAATGCTTGGTGAATCTTGTGCCATATAGTGATGTTGCTCTTGTTAATAAAGATAGTACAAAAGAAAATGAAACATTAGTAGAGATGGAATCAAATATTGTGGATAGCAATCTAGAGCAAAATAGTAATCATAGTGAGTTAGGAAATAGAGTTGGTTCGGTTTCTAAAGAGAATGTTGTAAACAAGGAAATGCTTGGTGACCTAACGAACATTCTTGACTCTGTTTTGGAATAAATGGAAAATACAAGGAACGACGTCAAAAAGAATGTTCTTACTTCGGTGAAGAATATGAGGGGGGAAATTTATTCTAATGTATCATAATGTCAGCTTAATTTCCTGGAATGTTAATAGTTTGAAAAAAAGGCTAACGGATCTTCATGCATATGTTCATTCTAGTAGTATTGATGTCATAGCTTTGCAAGAGGTTGAGACAAATGGAATATCATTGCAACTAAGAGGTTATCAAAGTTTTGAATTACCAGCTGATCTGACTAAATTGTAGAGGTGTGACGACTTACATCAAAGATGACATTCCAGCATCACTTCATTCCGCTCAAAAAATAAACGGTACCGAGTATTTGTGTGTTAGTATTACGCTTCAAGATGCTACACTGTTCACTATT
The DNA here is from genome assembly GCF_018991925.1 of Homarus americanus. NCBI lineage: Eukaryota > Metazoa > Arthropoda > Malacostraca > Decapoda > Nephropidae > Homarus > Homarus americanus. The sequence continues at coordinate 18,307 of NW_024721259.1, read as the reverse complement.
AATGCTTATGTGCATGCGGATTCATTGATGATCTGCCGGACATTATTTTTGCTGATGATTGTTTACTAATTGGTGATTTGAACGCTAGGCACATCAATCTTGGCAGTAGAGGTTCTCAAAATCACAATGGAATGGTTCTGAAAAATATCTTGGACTCTATAGAAGATGCTAGGGTCCTTGGAGCTGGTAAGCCGACACATGTTAAAGGGGGTAGACTTGATTATGCAATACTTTTTAATATGTTAGATGTGCATGCAAATTTGGATATTGTGGATACGATTTTGAGTGATCACTTTGCAATTAAAGTGAAGCTTCATTTGAACAAAATCTTTTATGTTAACAATAGGAAAAGGTATACAATAACAGTAGGCCAACATAGTGAATTTGTAGCAAAAGTCGGCGAGTGGTATAAAGAGTACAAAAAGCTTGGAATTAAAGATGAAAACATATTTTATGATGATATGTTAGGAGTGATTGATTCCATTTTGAATAAGCCAAGGAAACAGTATGGAAATACCACAAAACCTAAGCCTAGGTATTATAATGATAAGATTGTAAAGGGGTGGAATAAGTTACTGAGGAAATGTCATAGTATGTGGAGTAAAGATCCTAGCAATGAAAAAACCCGGGAAACTCTGATTGAAGTGGCAGAGTGTACAACAGAGTTAAATCAGAAAACCAGAAGTATGTATTGGATTGGTTTTTTGAGAGATTGTTCAATCAAAATCGTTGAATCATGTTTGGGATGGTGTGAATAGGGTAAGAGGAGTCAAGAAGAAATTTAATGTTCATCCCAATCCAACGCCAAAGCTAATGAACTAATGAATAAGTGGGCGTATGCATTTAATTATGAGTGTCTCCCAAGTAATGTTCAGATTTGCTTGAGGAATTCAAGATCTATGAGGCGAAGGTTGGTGAATATCCAAAGTACTGTAAGTGAGGAAACCTGTGTTCCTTTTATCAAGGATGAAATTCTGAATGCTGTAAAGAAAGGGAAGTCTAGTGCTCTTGGCAGGGATGGTCTAACTTATGATGTTATCAATTATCTTATAAGTATGGAGGACAACCCAATTCTAGATCTCTTTAATTTGTCATATGAAAATGGAAGACTGCCAGTGAAATGGAAAATGGCACTCATTGTTCCTGTGCCTAAGGGCGATAATGATTATAGATCCATATCCCTAACATCTTGTCTATCTAAAATGATGGAGCGAATGGTATTAAATAGATTATTGTATAAAATTGATGGTCTCTTGTCTTGTAAATTGTTTGGGTTTTTAAAGGGTAAAAAGCACTACAGATTGTGTGATCAAATGTCTTAGTAATGCTAATGTCAACTGTAGACTGTTTGTAGACCTTAAAAGTTCCTTTGATAAGGCAAATAAGGAAGTGATCTTAGAAAGTCTTGTAAGTAAAGGTATAAAAGGAAATTACTGATGTGGATTACACATTGCTTAACTAACAGAAAAGCGAGTGTCTGGTTTCAAGGTCATGAATCGGAAGAAAAAAGTCTTGGGTTGGGTACCCCGCAAGGTGGAGTTCTTAGCCCTATGCTTTTTAATATTCTTATGGACAGAATAGCTAGTTACAAATTCCAGGACGAGTCCCAAGTAATCATTTATGATGATGACATTCTGATCCAATGTAAGAATGGGGAAGATATGTCTAGGGTCATTGATCAGCTGCAGTATCTTTGTCTCTCCTTGGGACTGGTCATTAATGAAAATAAAATAAAATTTCAGTCAAGGGCAGTAAATGGAAAAGAATTTTGGCTAAATGGAATAAAATTGCAAAAAGTATCCAGTTACAAATATCTGGGAATGTTTGTGGGTATAAATAATAATGTTAAGGATCAAATTACTTATGTCAAAAATATATGTACAGCGAGGCTAAAACCTCTGAAAGTTTTGTCAAATAGAGCAAATGGTGTTGGTATACCAGTTTTAAGATTTACAGTATGTGCTTAAGTACAGTTAGGAGTATCATTGATTATTCAGCTCCAGTTCTAGCTTCTTACTCAGGAAAAGATCTTAGGCCATTAGAGCTTATTCAGAATGAGGCAATGAGGATTGTGCTTGGTTGTCCAAGGACAACAAGAATAGAGATTATGAGGATGGAGCTAAATTTCCCGAGCATAACACACAGAATTAGGGAGTTGACTGTCATTTCTACTCTAAGGCTTATTGGGCATGGTGATGGGTATCTGAAGTCTGCTTTTGATAAATTTACTAATGCAATTACTCGTAATTTTAAGATGAATACTTATACTAAAAAACTTTGTCAGATGTTATGTGAACATAATATTGTAGATTTGTGTGTACCTGTAATGGCCCCTGTCTCTTCAACAGAAGTATTATATAAATGGGTTATTTACATCTTATTTATATTCAGATTCACCCTCTGTAACTTTCCACTGGCTATGAGGTGACATGTTCAATGCACGTGATAAGGTGTGCCCAGAGGAAGCTGCATCATACTATGTTGAGTAAAGGCATAAAGTAGCCGGCTCCTGGCCATCTAAAGCGGACAGTAGTTTGATATCCTTGACTAGAGGAAGACGTTATTTGAGAGCCGCAGTGGATGGCTCCGTCTACCCTTGAGGGGGAACGACGTACCCATACCGTTCTCCCTCAATGGGTCACTACTCAGCAGTCACTCACACCAACTTTTATCGAACGGACGTTGATCCACGTTTATATTACATAAACGCCGTCCTCTTTCTCATTCACTCATAAATAGTGGAACTTACGGTTGATATATATATGGATCCTCGTGTTTCGAGGCCGGATTTGGTAAGACGTTACTCTGACCACCTACGTGATATGGGTAGTCTCCCCATTATAAGTTCACGGCGCCATAAGCTCGTTGAACAGGCTTTCTGTGAAATATAACAAAGTCTAGGACTGCTTTTAGTATCCTGGTTATCCAGCAGTTAGCGTTTCCCGGTCACAGTCCTGGGCTCGTGGGCCGTGGGTTCGAATCCTGGTGGGTTGAGTTGTTGATTGTATATATATATATATATATATATATATATATATATATATATATATATATATATATATATATATATATATATATATATATTGTATTGAAACATGTATACACTTAATTTACTAAAGGTGGTCATATGGTTAACTAGTACAGGTTAATACACTTAAAATGTACTCCCCTGGAATCACCCTCGAGATATTCCCATCCAAACCTAACCTAATCTGACCTAACCTAACCAAACCTAATTCCGGCCAAATCAGACTTATATTGTTATTACCGATAAAGATACTGAAAGAATTGAATTAATAATCTGAGAATAAAAATATTTGTCTCAGGTAACACGTTGTGTCTTACCTGTCAGACTCGTTCTAATTTCAGGTTGGCAAATTCCTCCGCCTCGCCACAGCATCATCCTCGCCTCGCCAAAACAGTCCCCTGCCTCGCCATAACAGTCCCCATCCTCGCTACAACAGTCCCTTACCTCGCCAAAACAAAATTTCCCGCCTCGCCACAACCATTTCTTTACCTCGACACAACAGAATAACTCGCCTCACCACAACAGTTCCTCGCCTCGCCATTACAGCTCCCTATTTCGCCATAACAGTTCTCTACCTCGCTACAATAGAGTTCCTTGCCTCGCCAAAACAGTCCTTCTCGTATTACCGTGTTTACAAATGCCACACGGACATACAGACCCATCGAGGAACGCACAGACAGATCCACTGACGGAGACACAAACGGAAGCACAGACAGCTGCATAAACGGATGTATAGAGGGACGCAGAGACAGACGCATAGACGGGTGCAGAGACAGAAATACAGACGGAAAACATAATACTTGCATAAGTGTTCCTGCAGGTAATGAGAACATATTGTTACCTTAAGTGAGTTTATAAATAACACACACACACACACACACACACACTGAAGATCAGTCACTCAGGCTGTTTATCTCACCTGATGATCAAACACTCTAATGCTATTTGGAAGGTTGGATTAGGTTAAGTTGGGTTAGATTAAGTTAGGGTAGTTTAGATTAAGATAGATCAGGCTTTGTTAGGCTAGCTTAGGATATATTATACTTGATTAGGTTAGGTTAGGTTAGGTTAGGTTAGGTTAGGTTAGGTTAGGATAGATTAGGTTAGGTTAGGTTAGGTTAGGTTAGGTTAGGTTCGGTTAGAATGCTTTAATACGAAAATACAATAACAATTTAACTCCTCCATAAAACTGCAGCACAAGACAGACAGACAGACAGACAGACAGACATATAAGATATTCAATAAAAAAACTAACTCAGCCTCATGATCCAAAAAATAATATTAAAACTAAACCAAAACCGATAAATAAAATCACACACATGACAAACAGACGCCACCATGATCTCCTCCTCACTCCCTCCCTCCCCCGTGCCTCAGTTGGTGTTTGGCCGTCGTTGGTAGTGATCGCGCTGTGTACTGACAATATTTTTGTTTATACAGTGAACCCTCGCTTTACGCGGGTTCACTTTATGCATTTCTACATTTACGCGGTACCCTGCCAGAACCAGAATTCCCACTTTACGCTGTGCATCTACTCATATACGCGGGTGAAGTATAATTTTTTTATTTAGCTCATAAAATTCATACAAATTATCAGGCCAGAATATAATTTACATTGCTGGAATTCTTACAATTTGATGATCATTTTGAATATAAGCATCATAGATTTTGCATTAGACATACAAATTTTAGATCTAATGCAAGTATTCTGTTTACTCAGAGCAAATATGTTATCTTTTGTGCAAAATATATGAAGTGTATATTCAAAATATTTCTGGTCTTGCAAGGAATCCAGCAATGTTAATTATATTATCCTAAGTTTAGTCTGAGGTATTATTTATTAATAAAAATGTAAATATACTGTTATAACCCAATCATTTCTCTGGTAGGGAGGGAAGGTGGGGGTGAGGGGTAGGGAGGGACCCAGGGAGCAGGTGGGAAGAGGGGGGGGAGGTGGGGTATTTTGATTGACAGATAGTATTTCGGTAAGTATATTTTGTTTATTTATTGAAGATATTTGTTTTAGCTCATAAAATTCATACAAATTACCGGGCCAGAATATAATTTACATTGCTGGAATTCTTACAATTTGATGATCATTTTGAATATAAACATCATAGAATTTGCATTAGACATACAAATTTTAGATCTACTTTAAGTATTTTGTTTACTCTGAGTAAATATGTTATCTTTTGTGCAAAACATATGACATTTATATTAAAAAATATTCCTGGTCTTACAAGGAATCCAGCAATGTCAATTATATTATCCTAACTTTAGTCTGAGGTATTATTTATTACTAAAAAGGTAAAAATTCTGGTTTCTCCCACACATTTCTCTGGTAGGGAAGGTTGGTGGGGGGAGGGAGGGACCGACCGACCATCTGGCGAGGTTGGAAGAGGGAAGGAGGCAAGGTGGGGTACTTTGATTGACAGATAGTGTCGTGAAGAATATTTTTTTTTTATTAACTGAAGATATTTGTTTTAGCTCATAAAATTCATACAAATTACCCGGCCAGAATATAATTTACATTGCTGGAATTCTTACAATTTGATGATCATTTTGAATATAAACATCATACATTTTGCATTAGACATACAAATTTTAGATCTACTTTAAGTATTTTGTTTACTCTGAGTAAATATGTTATCTTTTGTGCAAAATATATGACATTTATATTCAAAATATTCCTGGTCTTACAAGGAATCCCGCAATGTCAATTATATCCTAACTTTAGTTTGAGGTATTATTTATTACTATACCTTAAAATCTAGTGGTTTTCCGCCAAACATTTTTCAGAGAGGGAAGAGCCAGGAGTGTGAGAAGAGGGGGAGGGAGTTGAGTCCATTATTTGAATGAACATTAACTTTGCGACTGTATTTCTCTATTTCTCTTAAGTATTAATTGTGTGCATGTACCATCATAAAATTAAGATGTTATTTTTACTAGAACATAGGTATTGTGTCGGAAAAAGTGGAGTTTGGGGGTCAGCCGGTCTCTATTTCATTTAATCCCATATGTTATGTTGTTCACTTAACACGTTTCTCGCTTTACGCGGGCCTCTGTGGGTTCAATTGACCGCGTAAAGTGAGGGTTCACTGTAATTCCCTTTAAAATGACTGGCAAGTGTAAAGTGAGAGTTCTGGTGGTGCTAAGAAGAAGAGGAAACTGTCAATTACTTTTGAGATGAAAATGAAAATAATAATACAATATGAAAATGGAAAAACGGTATCAACCATTTCACGCGACCTTGGCTTCTCTCACTCAACCATATTAACATTTTGAAGGACAAAGAACGAATTTGTGAAGTAGTGAAAGGATCATCACCTATAAAAGGAACTTTAATAACTAATAAAAGACAAGGTTGTCTTGGAGAGGCAGCAAGTGCTGATGTGGGTGCTGCCGAAGCTGTTAAGGAGGAGCTAGATCGTGTCATCGTGGAGGGAAATTATTTGCCTGAGCAAATATTTAATGTGGATGAAACTGGATTATTCTGGAAGCGCATGCCAGAACGGACATACATCCACAAAGAGGCGAAATCCATGCCAGGATTCAAGGCATTCAAGGACCGAATTACACTTCTGTTGGGGGGGAATGTAGCTGGTTTCAAGGTAAAACCCTTCATGATCTATCATTCAGAGAACCCCAGAGCTTTTAAACATGTCAGCAAGCACACACTGCCAGTGTTTTATCGCAGGAATAAGAAGACCTGGATGACCCTAGTACTGTTTGAGGATTGGTTCCTGAGTTGTTTCATTCCACGAGCCAAGGAGTATTGTCTGCAACAAGGGGTTACGTTCAAGATTTTATAAATTTTAGATAATGCTCCGGGACACCCTGCACCCTGATGTTAAGGTAGTCTACCTTCCACCTAACACTTCTGTCAACCAACCCATGGATCAAAGTGCTATTGCTGCTTTTAAAGCGTATTATTTACGTACGACCTTCCCTCAGGCTGTTGCTGCTACTGAAGGTGAGAAACCGCTCAGAGAGTTTTGGAAGGACTACAACATTTTGAAATGTATAAAGAACAGCATGGGATGAGGTTACAGGTCAGTGCATGAATGGAATATGGAAGAAGTCCTGGAAAGATATGTGAACAGTTTCAAAGGATTTAATGAAGATGAAGTAATTTCTGAGATTAGTAACAAGATGGTGGAGTTGGGTAAACAGCTTAAGTTAGAAATTTATAATTTTTTTTTGCTATTATTTATTGGGCACTCCACTACAGCCTTGTGCAAGGTGAAGCGCAGAAGCGTTTACAGTGCCCAACAGGGAAGCATGCTAAGTTCATGCTTGCCTTTATGTCTCATGAGTTAAGGGCGTAGAAGCCTGAAGAGTCAAGGGCATAGACGCCTGGAGAGTCAATGATTTTATGTCATCAAGTTATTGGAAGCTCCAACAACTTGTCCTTGAATACGAATTCGCAACTTTCGATTTACAGCAGGTACCTACTGTGCTGCTAGGTGAACAGGGACTAATGGGGGCAAGGAAGTATGTCCAAACAACTTCCACCGGCCCGGGAATCGAACCCGTGACATCTCGCTTGCGAAGGCAAGAGCGGTACCACTCTACCACCAGCACCCCCGAAATTGTAGTGTAGCAGAAGAGCTAAGTAACGAGGATCTTATTGAACTGGAGGCACAGAAAATTGCAGAGGAAGAAGAGAGTCAAATGTAGAAGAAGAATCTGCACTCCCAAAAAAGGTTTCAGTGAAACAAATGACAGAGGCATTTGTTACTATTAATAAGGGGATGAACATTTTTGAAGAAATGGATCAAAATGTTTAGCGTTTTGCTAAAGTTGACAGATTGACCCAAGATGCACTTGCTTGCTACAGGGAGATTTACAATGAAAAGAAAAGGCAAACTGTGCAGTCTAAATTGGACAAATACTTTAAGAAGTCCCCCACTGCTGCCTCTTCACTCCCTCAAGATGATCCAATACCTTCAACCAACAAGTACATTAACCTATCTGAAGAAAGCAGCATTGATTACCCACCCAGCCCTGTCTCCTGCTCTGCTTCAGCCAATTAATGTAGTCTCCATGTTTAATTAACAAATTATTGAGGCCCCGTGTGCATTCAGCTGACTACATTAAAGGTGAGTGCACAGTAACACTTTATTCATTATTGATTACATTTACTGAACTGTATTTCATTTTAGATTTTCTATGTATGATAATTATTTAATGTCTTTGCCTCCAGGTGTAGTGTTACTCCCTACCAAACGTTCCTAACTCATGTGGCACCTTGGCACTCTCACGTGGCACTGTGGCACTCTCGGGAACTGAGTGATAAGGTTGTTTCCTAGTGGTTGTTTTAGTCAATATTTGTTTATAAATGATAACAAGAGCTGTCATCAAGGTTTATAATGAGGTGGTGGGGAGGGAGAAGGAGGAGGAGGTGGTGGTGGAGGAGAGGGAGGAGGTGGTGGGGAGGGAGAAGGAAGGAGAGGGAGAGAAGGTGGCAGGGAGGGAGGGAAGTGTAATCCTCCTAACCCAACCTAAGTCTGGTGGACCGAGAAAGACTCATGGCGACACAGCCTCCCATAACAGTCACCATTAAATACAGCTTCAAGTTGACGTTTCTGCAGGAACTGTGAGAAGGAGGTTACATGAGGCCGGGATACACCACAGGACTCAGGCAATTAAGGAAAGGTTAGATCGCCATCGTACTACTAGCCTCCAGTTTACCGGCAATACGAGGGTGAAGACAGACTTTTGGGGTCAGGTGATCTTAGATGAGATGACCTTAGCATCCACCACCCAGGGTCCTCTCCACTGTGGCGGCCAAACACCAGGTTATCAACGTCACAACATCAACAAGGTGGCAAGAAGCGAATCATGTGACAGTCAATGTTTGGGCTTCTTAAACACAGACAGCATCATGGGTGAACTAACTCAGATTAAAGGAAGATTTAGCTCTGAAAAGTATTTGGATATTTTGGAATGTGGTGATCTCAGTCACTGTCTATGCTTTACTATATCCAGAGTTAATAATATTCAAGGAGGTGTGAATAATTATATCCTATTCCTCTTAATTATGGTCTATAAGGATATAATATGTATTTGTATTTATAAATTCCTGATTATAACTACTGTATGTAAAGTACTTGAGAGTATTATCAGAGATGCTGCGATGGAACATCTAATACGAAACAACCTTGTAAAGGATTGCCATCACGGTTTTATGCAGGGGCGCTCCTGCTTAACACAATTGGTCAAGGTATTGGATATTTGGACCCATATTCTGGAACAGGCTGGTAATATAGACAATATTTACATAGATTTTGCCAAGGCTTTCGACAGTGTACCCCACGAAAGGCTAACAATCAAACTGGAAGGGTACGGAATTCGGGGAAATGTCCTAGCATGGATAGAAGATTTTCTACATGACCCCAAGCAGTGTATTGGGCCTGTTGTTGTTTGTTTCATAAATGACATGCCTGACGTTGTACACTCCTCCATAAGCAATTAAAATTCTCCAATAAGTATGAGTGTACAAAACACAGTATCACAGACCTGACATTGCAGCACAAAATAAGTTGAAAGAGTCTATTTGTTTTCACAAGAAAAGAAAAGAAAAAATCATAAATGTTTGAAAATGAAAAAATATTTAATTTTCTCCATTTAGTGCAAAAAAATAGTTAACAGAGAGGGAAGGTGAGAGACAAGGTGAGAGAGAGAGAGAAGGTTAGAGAGGTGAGAGAGAGGTTAGAGAGAAGGTGAGAGAGAAGCATTCTCTAAGTTACATAAATTGGCTTTTAAATTCCTTTTTTATTGTTTAATTTTATCTTTAATTTAGATTTTATTTGCATTAAGAAATTAAAAATACTCTATTTTATGATATTTTAAACCTTTTATATTTTTGGATCACCTGAAGAGTTTCCACCAAGACGTGTGGAATGCTATCATTATTCTTCAACTACACCACAGTCATCATTGTACTCTAATTGGAATTTGTTTTTTTCAAGTAAAACAATTTAAAAAATAATATTCGTGTGAATATAATCAAATAAATCAGTACTTGTTCCATAAAATGTAATAAAGAACAAAGAAAACAATTAAACAAAAACAAAATTTTATTAATGTTTTACAATTTATTATATTTGGGTTGACGCGACTGATCAGCAATTGTATCAGTAATGGTCGTGGAACCGCGGTGCCTAACGACTGCGGCATCGTAGCTCTGAGCAGTTGTGACAGAGGCCTTGGAATCGCGGCTCTTCGCGGAACCGCCGCTCTTCATAGAACCGCTCGTCACGGCGCTTGTGGAACCGCTGCTCCTCGTGGCGCCTGTGGAACTGTTGCTCCTCGTGGCGCCTGTGGAACTGTTGCTCCTCGTGGCGCCTGTGGTCCTCATGCCTGTGGTCCTCGTGGCGCCTGTGAGGTTCCCGGCAGGGTGTAGCTGGTGGTAGCATGTGGGTTATGGTCTGTGGTCTGGAGGACACCATCTCCAAATTAACAGAGATGATGAACTGATCAGGGACCCAAATCACAGCCTTAGGTGGGTACTCCTCAGCGTCCATGGTGGGGTCGTATTCAAGGATCACCCTGGGGTTAAGCCACTCCAGGTGATTATTGGGTATGAACACCAATAAGGCATCTTGACCCTTACCTTCAACAACTGCAAAGCGCATGATGGTGATGGTTGGTTTCTTTGTAATGTCTGGTGAGGTCAATTTCAAAATACCGGACTTGGTTCAGTTTTAAACTAATATGGTTGGAATTTTACAATATTTGAATTAATATTGAGGACATGAAGTACCAGTGTAGTGAAGATGTACTAGTGTAGTGAAGATGTACGAGTGTAGTGAAGATGTACTAGTGTAGTGAACATGTACTAGTGCAGTGAAGATGTACTAGAGTAGTGAACATGTACTAGTGTTGTAGTGAAGATGTACTAGTGTTGTAGTGAAGATGTACTAGTGTAGTGAACATGTACTAGTGTAGTGAAGATGTACTAGTGTTGTAGTGAAGATGTACGAGTGTAGTGAAGATGTACTAGTGTTGTAGTGAACATGTACTAGTGTAGTGAAGATGTACTAGTGTAGTGAACATATACTAGTGTTGTAGTGAAGATGTACGAGTGTAGTGAAGATGTACTAGTGTAGAGAAGATGTACTAGTGCAGTGAACATGTACTAGTGTTGTAGTGAAGATGTACGAGTGTAGTGAAGATGTACTAGTGTAGTGAACATGTACTAGTGTAGTGAAGATGTACTAGTGTTGTAGTGAAGATGTACGAGTGTAGTGAAGATGTACTAGTGTTGTTGTGAAGATGTACTAGTGTAGTGAAGATGTACTAGTGTTGTAGTGAAGATGTACGAGTGTAGTGAAGATGTACTAGTGTTGTAGTGAAGATGTACGAGTGTAGTGAAGATGTACTAGTGTAGTGAACATGTACTAGTGTAGTGAAGATGTACTAGTGTAGTGAAGATGTACTAGTGTTGTAGTGAAGATGTACGAGTGTAGTGAAGATGTACTAGTGTTGTAGTGAACATGTACTAGTGTAATGAACATGTACTAGTGTAGTGAAGATGTACTAGTGTTGTAGTGAACATAAAATAGTGTAGTGAAGATGTACTAGTGTAGTGAAGATGTACTAATGTAGTGAAGATGTACTAGTGTTGTAGTGAAGATGTACTAGTTTAGTGAAGATGTACTAGTGTTGTAGTGAAGATGTACTAGTGTAGTGAAAATGTACTAGTGTTGTAGTGAACATGAAATAGTGTAGTGAAGGTGTACTATTGTTGTAGTGAAGATGTACTAGTGTAGTGAAGATGTACTAGTGTAGTGAAGATGTACTAGTGTAGTGAAGATGTACTAGTGTAGTGAAGATGTACTAGTGTAGTGAAGATGTACTAGTGTAGTGAAGCTGTACTAGTGTATTGAAGCTGTACTAGTGTAGTGAGGGCGCTCTCCTACGCCTCCCTGGTTGGACACGAACTGTTATGGCTGACGGAAGAGCTTCAGCGAGCAGGTCGCTTATTAAATTCCTGAATTGGGTGGTGGATACAGCAGACACAGCAATGTAGCCCAGGGTACTGCAGGAGGACTGTTGTCGGATTTGGAGCTGTCCAGCAGCAGTGAATGTGAAGAACAAGAGCCGTTTAAAGTTGTTAATACAAAAAGAAGAATAAAAGGAGGAATAGAGAAGGTACAAGTAGTGAAGATAATATTTCCCTCTTGGTGGATAAGAGAAAGAAAATTGATGGTGTGAGTCATTCTTCAACCATGATCAGTACGAGTTTAAACCCCATTGATGCTGTAGACTGCAGCAACTCATCAAGGAGGCCACGTCTTTACTTCCCCAAGAATAATGGCCTGGATTTTCATGATGAGGTAAAGTGGTCAGTTTGACTCGCTAAGTGCCATCAAGTGCTCTTTAAAGAAGGTAAACATATTCCTTATATAACTATGAAGGATGAGCAGTTAGATATTTAACCCACAGAAGGATTTGAGAATGTAGTGATGGAAAAGCCTGTGGAGTCCATTGGGAAAATGTACATGAAGATTCATTCTTTGAGGTCCTGTTTACCTCGACCCTGGATGTTGGCTGACGATAGATTTTTTGGGGCCAAGAGACGTGTAATTAAAATTGATGGAGAACTAGTACCTATGCTACAGCTAATTGCGCTAATCAAAGGTCCAGCGCCAGAGAAGGTCTTTGTGAGATGTGTGGGATATAAACGGGTTGCTGTCTACAACGAATCTCCAGTAATATGTTATAAGTGTTACAAGTGGGGGCATATGGCGTGGAAATGCCATAATGATTTTCGGTGTAGATTCTGTGGAAAAATGCTTGAATCTAAGGTATGTGGAGATAAAATTAAGGCAAAGAAGAAAATTACACCAAAATGCTGTAATTGCGGGGGTGGGGGGGGGGGATTCACAATGCCAGCTCGTGGGTGTGTCCTAAAAAACCGAAAGTTCAGCAATTGCAATCACGAGCTCAGTCCACTAATGAAGAGGATAAAGGTGATGCTGTAAGGAGCGATGTTGCAGGGACACCAAGTGCTGTAAATGTGTGGGAAAAGCGTATGGAAACACGAAATGCAGCAGCACAGAAGGACATACGTAACGGGGATAATAACCTTACAGCCCCTAACATTCTAGTAGAACTCTGTAAGGAGATTGGTGAGCTCAAACAAGCAGTATTGGATATCAAGAAATGCTTGGTGAATCTTGTGCCATATAGTGATGTTGCTCTTGTTAATAAAGATAGTTCAAAAGAAAATGAAACATTAGTAGAGATGGAATCAAATATTGTGGATAGCAATCTAGAGCAAAATAGTAATCATAGTGAGTTAGGAAATAGAGTTGGTTCGGTTTCTAAGGAGAATGTTGTAAACAAGGAAATGCTTGGTGACCTGACGAACATTCTTGACTCTGTTTTGGAACGACGTCAAAAAGAATGTTCTTATTTCGGTGAAGAATATGAGGGGGGAAATTTATTCTAATGTATCATAATGTCAGCTTAATTTCCTGGAATGTTAATAGTTTGAAAAAAAGGCTAACGGATCTTCATGCATATGTTCATTCTAGTAGTATTGATGTCATAGCTTTGCAAGAGGTTGAGACAAATAGAATATCATTGCAACTAAGAGGTTATCAAAGTTTTGAATTACCAGCTGATCTGACTAAATTGTAGAGGTGTGACGACTTATATCAAAGATGATATTCCAGCATCACTTCATTCCGCTCAAAAAATAAACGGTACCGAGTATTTGTGTGTTAGTATTACGCTTCAAGATGCTACACTGTTCACTATTAATGCTTATGTGCATGCGGATTCATTGATGATCTGCCGGACATTATTTTTGCTGATGATTGTTTACTAATTGGTGATTTGAACGCTAGGCACATCAATCTTGGCAGTAGAGGTTCTCAAAATCACAATGGAATGGTTCTGAAAAATATCTTAGACTCTATAGAAGATGCTAGGGTCCTTGGAGCTGGTGAGCCGACACATGTTAAAGGGGGTAGACTTGATTATGCAATACTTTTTAATATGTTAGATGTTCAAGCAAATTTGGATATTGTGGATACGCTTTTGAGTGATCACTTTGCAATTAAAGTGAAGCTTCATTTGAACACAAATTTTTATGTTAACAATAGAAAAGGTATACAATAACAGAAGGCCAACATAGTGAATCTGTAGCAAAAGTCGGCGAGTGGTATAAAGAGTACAAAAAGCTTGGAATTAAAGATGAAAACATATTTTATGATGATTGTTAGGAGTGATTGATTCCATTTTGAATAAGCCAAGGAAACAGTATGGAAATACCACAAATCCTAAACCGAGGTATTATAATGATAAGATTGTAAAGGGGTGGAATAAGTTACTGAGGAAATGTCATAGTAAGTGGAGTAAAGATCTCAGCAATGAGAAAAAACCGGGAAACTCTGATTGAAGTGGCAGAGTGTACAACAGAGTTAAACCAGAAAGCCAGAAGTATGTATTGGAGTGGTTTTTTGAGAGAGATCGCTCAATCAAAATCTTTGAATCAGGTTTGGGATGGTGTGAATAGGGTAAGAGGAGTCAAGAAGAAATTTAATGTTCATCCCAATCCAAACGCCAAAGATAATGAACTAATGAATAAGTGGGCGTATGCATTTAATTATGAGTGTCTCAAATGTAATGTCCAGATTTGCTTGAGGAATTCAAGATCTTTGAGGCAAAGGTTGGTGGATATCCAAAGTTCTGTAAGTGAGGAAACCTGTGTTCCTTTTATTAAGGAGGAAATTCTGAATGCTGTAAAGAAAGGGAAGTCTAGTGCTCCTGGCAGGGATGGTCTAACTTATGATGCTATCAATTATCTTATAAGTAAGGAGGACAACCCAATTCTAGATCTCTTTAATTTGTCATGTGAAAATGGAAGACTGCCAGTGAAATGGAAAATGGCACTCATTGTTCCTGTGCCTAAGGGTGATAGTGATCAAAGACCCACATCCTTTACATCTTGTCTATCTACAATGATGGAGCGAATGGTATTAATTCAACTTCAATTTCAATTGTTTATTCCTTGATAGAGGAAGCGGGATCCTAGTGCTGTCATTAGGTACCCCTGTACAATGACACCAGAAGCATCTGGCAAGTGTGACAAGTATATACAGTATATATATTATAAAGGGGCTTACTAAAGCCTAAGGAAGGAAGGATATTCCTTTAGCACATAATCAATATTATTTACAAAATATCTGGCCAGTATGGGGAGGATCATATTAAATATATTGTATACAATGATGGTCTCTTGTCTAGTAATGTGTTTGGATTTTTAAAGGGTAAAAGCACTACACATTGTGTGATTATATGTCTTAGTAATGCTAATGTCAACTGCAGACTGTTTGTAGACCTTAAAAGTGCCTTTCATACGGCAAATAAGGAAGTGATCTTAGAAAGTCTTGTATAAAAGGGAAATTATTGATGTGGATTACAGATTACTTAACTAACAGAAAAGTGAGTGTCTGGTTTCAAGGTCATGAATCGGAAGAAAAAAGTCTAGGGTTGGGTACCCCACAAGGTGGCATTCTTAGCCCTATGCTTTTTAATATTCTTATGGACAGAACAGCTAGTTACAAATTTCAGGGCGAGTCCCAAGTATGTATTTATGCTGATGACATTCTGATCTGATGTAAGAATGAGGAAGATATGTCTAGGGTCATTAATCAGCTGCAGTATCTTTGTCTCTCCTTGGGACTGGTCATTAATTAAAATAAAACCAAATCTCAGTGAAGGGCAGTAAATGGAAAAGAATTTTGGCTAAATGGAATAAAATTGCAAAAAGTATCCAGTTACAAATATCTGGGAATCTTTGCGGGTGTAAATAATAATGTTTAGGGTCAAATTACTTATGTCAAAAATATATGTACAGCGAGGCTAAAACCTCTGAAAGTTTTGTCAAATAGAGCAAATGGTGCTGGTATACCAGTTTTAAGATCTATGTACGTACTTGAGTACAGTTAGGAGTATCATTGATTATTCAGCTCCAGTTCTAGCTTCTTACTCAGGAAAAGATCTTAGGCTATTAGAGCTTATTCAGAATGAAGCAATGAGGATTGTGCTTGGTTGTCCAAAGACGACAAGAATAGAGATTATGAGGATGGAGCTAAATGTCCCGAGCATAATACAGTACACAGAATTAGGGAGTTGACTGTCATTTCTACTCTAAGGCTTATTTGGCGTGGTGATGGGTATCTGAAGTCTGCTGTTGATAAATTTACTAATGCAATTACTAGTAATTTTAAGATGAATACTTATACTAAAAAACTTTGTCAGATGTTGTGTGAATATAATATTGTAGATTTGTGTGAACCATTGCCAAACAAAGTTTATTTGAAACCTTGGTTCATGGAGAGTGTATCTGTGAGAATTAATAAGCTAGAGTTAAAAAAAAAAGAATGTAATCCTTTTGAGTTACGGCAAATATTCCTTGAGAAAATATCTGAGTACAGTATACTGTTACGAGTTGGGGATTTAGAATATAGTTATACGTCTACCCACATCCCAACAGGTAACAAAAAAACAAAACAAAGACAATCGGACTATAAAAGGGTAGACAAAGGATGCGAGTTTTCGTTGTGTATAATAAAGTACCATAAATTCCTTAACAAAATATTCAACTTATAAATTACCCTTAACCAAACTTAACCTAAACATTAACAGTATATACATATTAATACAACATAAACCATTTTGAAGCAAGTGGACGTGGGGGAGGCAATACAAGATACAAGTACTTAAGTGAGGAGCTGAGATGGCTGACGAGTAAGGCTGAGTATTGTAGAAGACGGTATGTAGTCACTGTCCGTAGGTTTAGAGGATAGATGATCCTGTGGTCACTTCCCAGAGCCAAGTGCTCTCTCCTCGAATTGGAGGAGCTCACAAAGAAGACTAGGAGGAAGTGACGCAACAACCAGGATATGGAGAAGGGAAACCCCGGAGTGTTAACTAAGACGAGTCATACTCGTGTCTCGTCCCTAGATGGCGTTGCTCGTGGTGCTGGGTAGGTAGATCAGGACAATAGATGGCGTGGTCCGTAGTGCTGGGTGGAGGGGTTCGTAACACACCCCCCTTCCAAAGACCTCCGTAGCGCGGGCGCAAAGGAGGTGATCACCTGGTGCGTCTGGAGAGTAGCTGCTGCATTTCCACTGGAGCACGGAATAAGGAGTCTGCAATCAGGTTGTCCACCCACTTTATGTGCCGGACTTGTAGATTATAGGGCTGGGTGAGGAGAGCCCAGCGGAGCATTCGCTGGTTGGAGGTCTTGTTGGTTTGGATGAACGTGAGTGGGTTATGGTCGGTGAAGACTAGGGTTGTTTGTGGGCAAGACTGGAGGTAACATTCAAACTTCTTTATTGCCAACACCAGAGCCAGGGCCTCCTTCTCTATGGTCGAGTAGTTGGTCTGATGTTTTTTGAACTTGGCGGAGTAATATGCCACAGGGTGAAGAACATCAGTGGTTAGATCGGGTTGTGGGTAGCCCCGCTCCGACACCACTGGCGATCGATTTGCAGATGGAAGGGGCGAGGTGTAGTCAGAGGTGGACTGGAAACTGGAAGCAAGGAAGGCTTTGAGGCGGTGGAAAGACTGGTCGCACCTCTGGTTCCAGATATGAGGACCCGCAGAACTGGTAAGGTCTGTAGAGGGGTCGACCACGCTGGAGAAGTTACTGCAGAACCGACGGTAGTAACGCACATCCCCAGGAAGCGCATGAGTTCCTTCCTCGTCCTTGGAGTGGGGAAGGACAAGATGGCTTTAACGTTTGCGTCCTTAGGTCTCACCATACCATGCCCAACGATATGTCCCAGGTAAGTCACTGAGGCCCGGCCAAAAGCAGATTTAGCCAGGTTTATGGTGAATCCAGTCTCTTGCAGTCGTGCGAACAGTATCTCCAAACGCACCAGATGTTCGTCCCAGCCGTCCGACACCACCACCAGGTCATCCAGGTAGGCGAACGTCCCACCTAGGTCCTGAATTAGGAAGTTGATGGCCCTCTGGAATGTGGCCGGAGCATTAGAAAAGCCAAGCGCCATAACCAAATATTGAAAAAGACCAAATGGAGTTATAAATGCCGAGATTATTTTTGCCCTATCCGTGAGTCCCACTTGATAATATCCTTTCAACAGGTCCACGGTAGATATAAATTTGGCACAGCCTATGCTGTCTATTATATCTTCAATCAAAGGTAAAGGGTAGGAGTCTGAGACAGTGACCTGGTTCACTTTACGATAATCGGTACAGAAACGAAAAGTGCTATCGGGTTTTGGAATGAGA
>NW_024721258.1:0-31324 GCF_018991925.1 Homarus americanus | reverse complement strand
TATGTATATATATATATATATATATATATATATATATATATATATATATATATATATATATATATATATATATATATATATATATATATATATATATATATATATATATATATATATATATATATATATATATATATATATATATATATATATATATATATATATATATATGCTGATAACCACAAGGAAACAAGAATACACGAAGTTGTCAAGCGCTTTCGCGTAATTCACATTTTCAGGAGTGAGTACTGACTAAGGAGAAATACTTGACAAGGCTAACATATACAGTAGAGGAGAGTGAGATCAAGTCCCTAGGGGCCAGCAGGGGTCCACAATGTTCCGGTCATAAGGCAGTGATCCTTACTAATCTTTTTAATAAAAAAAATGACTATGCCATCTCTAAGCACAGCAGTTGTTCGTAGTTAGGTCAGAGGGTAAGATGACCCAACCTTCTCACCTGGTTACAAATCTTCTTATTCACAAAATTATCCAGTTTGTACATACCATTACCCAAATTCATGTTGACAGATTCGGTATGTTTAATGAGACTGGATTGTATAATGTACCTACTGACAATTGAATTACAAGGTAATATTAAGGAGGCATTATCCCAGTCAATGCCAGTCCTAATACTTTGTTTATGCTTTTTAAGTCTAGTTATAATATCTTTACCCGGCTGGCCTAAATAGAACATATTACATTCCTTGCAAAGAGCCTTGTAAATGCAGCCGCCTGCATTGTTGGGGGAGTTCTTAATTAACATTTATTTTACAGCGCATGAGTATTTAAATGCCACATTAACGTTCCAGGTTTTCAGTTGTATAGGAATTTGAGATAAATTTTTGTTAAATGGTAATACTAAGAGATTCTTATTGTCTTGGGTGGGCATTTGTCTATAAAAGACCTAGGGTACTTAAGGTTCAAGCCAATATTATAGATATATTTATATTCCTCATCAATGAATTCCGGACTGCATACTCTTAGAGCACGTAAAAAACATTGATGAAAATACTGACTGTTTGACTCTATTATGGTGGGCAGAATAGTAATGAATGTATGAACACACATTAGTAGGTGTCCTACAAATACTGAACATAAAGGTGTTACTTATTCTGTGGATCAGGCAGTCTAGGAATGGTAATTTGCAGTCAATCTCTAATTCCACTGTGAATTTGATCAAGGGAGCTATGTTGTTAAGTTGTGGTAGAAAAGCTTTTAGATCCTCATTACATGACCAAAGACATATTACTTCATCTACATATCTAAACCAGACTGCTGAAAGTGGTAAAATATTACTTAATAGTTTCTTCTCAAAGAATTCCATATATAAGTTGCTTAATACTGCTGAAAGCGGATTACCCATTGCCATACTAAATTTTTGAGCATGATATTCTCCATTGAATTCAAACTTACAATCCTTAATACATAGTTTGATGAGTTCGATGAAGTCATCTTTCGAGACGGGCAATGAAATATTATCCGGGCAATCTGTGAGGAACTCCAGTAAATCATCAACTGGTACCTTTGTAAAGAGTGATGTTACATCAAAACTGTCCAGTTTAAAATCATAATTAATGTGTAAGTTATTGAATTTATCAACCAGATCCATATTATTCTTAATAAATAATAATAATAATAATAAACGGTTTATTAATAGAGTTGCAGCCGGTGGCTGAAAATATACAGAATTACATTTGATTTAGACATAATGATATAATATGCGTTGAATGCATTTACAGGGCTGTACAGTACATAAATCAGGAGTTGTATATTATTTTAACAATAGATGGGATGGTGCTATTCTTATATCTATCGGTGCGGGCTCTTATGGGCTGAATTTTGTTGTAGTGGCGGACTGCACGATGTGGGTGGGGGGGCTGCCGGTGGCAGGAGGTGGCGATGACGAGGGTGGTGCAGTAGTTCACTGCCAAACCTTGCCAGTGCTTGGTGGTGGAGGTCACTGAGGGATGGCATTTCCAGGGTGGAGAGAGCGTTGATGTAGAAGGAATATTCTGCGTCGAGCACGATTCTGCGGGCCCTTTTCTGTACCTTCTCTAGCCGACATTGTTGGGTGGAGTTGAGAGAAGAAGACCAGGCTTGTAACACATACGTTAATTTGGGGAGAATAAAGGCGTTGTAGTTAGTCCTCAGCTCTGCCGTGGGTGTCCCAAGTGAGCTAAGTCGTCGTAGCATGTAGAGTCGGTACGAGGCTGCCTTGATTGTGTTATTTACATGGACCTTCCAGCCCATTTTGTGGTCTATGGTAACACCCAGGAGTTTGGCAGACTGTACTAACTGGAGAGGATGGGCACCCACTGTGACTGCTGGAACTTGCACTGGTATTGATGTGCATGACTACTGTTTTGCTGTGGTTGATGGTGACTTTGTTCTCCGTAGACCATGCCTGTAGCCTGTCCAGGGTGCCTTGTAGCGATGAGTAGTCTGGTGTGGTGTTGTCCACTGTAACCCCCACAGTGCAGTCACCCAGGTACTTCCACTTGTGAGGAGTGCCCGATCGAGCTTCGTTGATGAGGATGAGGATGCACAGTGGTCCCATCTTGGTCCCCTGGGGAAACCCGCAGGTGAGGTGTTGGAATGTGGAGACCGAGCCCTGATACCTCACTGCCTGACGACGTCCACTCAAGAAATCGGTGAGCCATGAGACTAGGTTGGTGGGCTGCCCTAGTGCAATGGCCTTGTTGATAACAGTGCAATGATCAACAAGGTCAAAGGCCTTCCTGAAGTCAACAAGGGCAACGGCCAGTGATGTCTTACGTTTCTGCAGGTTTTTGTGCAGAAAATCCAGAAAACTCATTAAGCAGTGTGATGTAGAGGAGGTCCTCATATTGACAAATTGCTGTGGATCAATTGACTGATAGATTCTAGCAAATGCCCACTCAAAAACAAAGTCTTCACAGAGTAGACTGGGTATGGGGGTAATGGCAACTGGGCTGATGTCGTTAGGGGACTGTGGGGTGGTGACCTTGGGGATAGGGGTGACAAATGCGGCTTTCCATTCATTAGGGCATTTACTTTGTCTGAGGGATGCATTAATAATAGAACAGAGGGGGTTGGCAAGTTTGACTGCAAACACCTTGTATAATTTGATTGGAAGGTAAATTGGGGTCGTGGAGCATTTGGATTTAAATTTCAGGAGTTTGTTGGCGATTTCAAATGGTTGAACACTCGGACGGGGGGAGGGGGAAGGTAAGTAAGCCGGGAGGAGAGTGAGGTCAACGACTGGGTAAGGTATGACATATGGTAGCAAAGTGGTTATTAATTATCTCAGCTGCCTCCTCACTAGGTAAATGTAAGATGAAAGGAAGTGTGGGAGACTGACGATTGAGACCACAGAGATCTTTTACCTTGGAGTACCACTGACCGATGCCGACTTCCTTGAGGCCGTGCACTTTCCTGGGATAATAAGACTTCTTGGCCGACTTGATTTCCCTGATGACCTGGTTACGTAGACTTTTGTACAGGCGGTTGTTGGTGTAGTATGCCTTGTTCCGCTGCTTAATAAGTCTTTTTATGTGGGGTGTAATCCACCGGACAACATCGGGGTGGATCTTCAGTGTCTTGGGTGGAAAGAAGTGGTGGTAGGTTTTGGTGGTAGTGTCCAGGTAATCATCCCACTTGTTCTGCACATCGTCTAACGTAATCACTTCAGTCCAGGGATACCGGGTTATCCATTGTCCGAAACGCCGCATGGCAGAGTCGTGGGTGGGTCGGTAAGTCCTGGTGGCAACTGGCGGTCGTGAGATGGTGGGTGTCGCGATCCCACTACCCTTTATACTTGGGGAGTGAATCCTACCCCAGTTATTAACAAATAAAGGAACAAATAGGGAACACGGCAATAATTATCCTCACCAAAAACCTACTCAACTAAATGTACTTGAAAAAGTAAGAACAGTTGAAATAAGTGAATCACAAAAGGGAAGATAATTAATTAATTCAATTTATGTTCTAAAGGGAGTAATGACTAGCAAACATGAATTTAAGGGAATAAGTAAGTGCATAATAAAATAAGAGTGATGCCAGAAGGGCGAAAATATGCTGTAAGGAGTTAGACCAAACAAATATTACTTAACATTACTATATTACACAAGACATACGAAATATATATATACAACAATCACTACAAAATGATTATCCCTACCAAACAGGAGATACCTTACCACCAGGATCCCTTCCTAGGCCTAACTAAACGTGTCACTAATACCTGATACCCCTAGGGCATTGCAGAAGACTGGATAAAGCACTAGACAAGGGTCAAGGCTAGAGAACGAATGGACACGTCTAACCTATGCCACGGTTTTTCGCTACTGTGGAAGCGTGCCCACGGGGGGAGGAGAGCGTCTCATATCACGTGATTCAGGACATTTGCTGGATATTTTATATAATTAATTAATATTACTCTTGAGTTGACTTAACAGAGTAAGACAATGATGCATATAAATTACATACATAAATATACAATTAACCTAAGTAACTAAGAACAATAATAATATAATAAGTACAATTAACAATTTATTAATAGCTTGCATGAAATGTAGGCGTGAACATATGCCTCACGCTATGCGAGTTCCCGAGCGCCACAGGCACGTGACAGTGGGTGTAGATGACTAGAGTAGAGACAGGTGGGGGCTGCGTCCCATGGGAGGCAGCGGCTGGGGGGGAAGGTAGTGGTTGCCGAGATCAGTCATGATGAGGTCAAGGGTGGCATTCCCATGTGTGGGAAAGTCAACTATTTGTGCAAGGTGAAGGTGTTGGGTGATGTCACTGATGTCTAACTCATTGAAGTCACCGCATATTACTAGTTTAGGGGATATAGTAAAGAAACTAACCATTTAGATAACTTATAAGAGATTGACCCAACTGAGCTAATGAGGGGTCTTGCTGGGTTTTTAGGCTTGTGAATCTTGATTAGACCGTACATGTATGGCAGTAGAGGGGACTTTGAAGTAAAATGTTTAATAAGATTAGCTTTACCTCTGAGTGTTAACTGTGTTGAGTGGATTATTTATGAGCTTAGAATATGTTGCAACAGCACATTAAAGGTCATTCATTTTAGAAAAATAATCACCTTTGTTTAAAATCACTACTGTGTTGGCTTTATCTGCTTTAGTAACATGTAGATCCTTATTTTTCTTAAGGGCTTGGATTGCTTTGGTGAATCTTTCTGGACAATTTGGAACACAAGGCTTAGACATAAATGTATACACAATACCTTTACACATGTTCACTCCATTTGTCAAATTACTGAATTTCTCCAAATTGCAAAATGCTCTGGCTATATCAACACTGTCGACTCTCTTGTTAGAGCCATCAAAACTTAAACCATAACCATATACTTGGATCACGCGCACCTACAGTGATTTACTTGCACACACACACACATGAGGTTTAGCTGAGGTGGACAGATTAAGTAGGGCTCTGAATTATTTCCTTGCATAGAATTTTTATGTACTGTATGTAACTGACCATGGCCAAAGTGAGAGTAAAGTCCTGCGGAACCCCGACCCAACGGTCTCAGATATAGCTAAAAAAAACACTCAAGTGACCTAAAGGTGAGACTAAATAGACTCGTGGATCTGAGAGACAGTTACATCATCCTCACAGAGACAGATGAAGATACAGATAAGCTACCGAAGTCTGGTGCCATGGACAAAATGAAAACCAACGGGTACGAGATCGTTGTCCCACGGGAATGCGGCGCCAAGCTAACCCTTGTTTGTAAGACTTTGGACAAAGATGTGGTAGAAAATAATGCAGAAGAACTAAGGGATGAAATAGAAAAGCATAACAATGTCATGAGTGTGGAGGTGTACCCTATTTATGCCCATAATATAATTAAGGTTTATTTTGCAGACCCAAGGGATGTGAAAAGAATGAAGGAGAAGGGGCTCTACGCATATGTCACTTGTATCCCATCACACCAAATGCAATACGAAAAGTATACGCTCATCCAACAATGAGTGAAGTGCTATAAATACAATGACAACATTACCAAGAACTGCCCTGAGTGCTCATCTGATCAACACTCATCCAACAATGTGTGAAGTGCTAAAATTACAATGACCACATTACCAAGAACTGCCCTGAGTACTCATCTGATCAACACTTCTACAAAGGCTGTCGTAGCACCACCAATGTCGGCGACACCATTGATATCCTGCAATCAGAGATACGAACCATCAAGAATTCAATAATACAAGCAGTTACTGAGTCACTGGGCGCCATGAGAGAAGCAGTTGCTGAGAGCATCAGGAGCGTCTCCTCTCCACAGGTGGAAGAGTTCAAAGCCACCGTTATATGCTTGTCTTACCTGCATGCCCATCACATGAACATGGTTCATTCTCGAAACACCTCAACGAGACACTAACCATGAACAACATTGCACCTGTCGAAATAAGCGATGACGTCCCTTCAAAAGAAATCATGAAGGCGACTCAACAACTTCACGACGACCTCAACCCAAGCCAGAAATGGACCATGATCACCCAGATTTTGGCCAAAGTCAGCAAAACCGTAGCCCCGACGTAGCCAGTCAGTCCCCCTGGGATTGCAGCTCCTCTAGCGACACTGCAAATCTCCGTGACCCTAAGACATGTACCCCCAGCGACGACAGTGACCATCGGGCTAGAACTACAGTCAATGGTTGCAACCTGGTGATGGACACTTACTCCACACAGGAACAAGACACTCGAGCTGCAGCGTCAGTAGATGACTTCGACACGCAGGTCCAGGACCTGAAAATCTTCCTGTACCCGGTTGACAGGAAGTTTGAAGGCCCGTCACTAGCTGACACGTAGATGTTCGAAGGTTCTGCTAAGAAGTTCCGGCCTCCTAGAAACGGCAGAAGCCGAGCAAACTCTTGAAGCGATGCCCCAAGCTACAGTCTCCGAAATGGCAATTGTTAGCAAGATGAAAATTGTCCAACATAATGTCCTATTCTGGTCCCTTAATAGACGCAACGAACTTTCTAACCTATACCATCAATTAGAACCAGACATTATTCTGCAAAACACATACCGGCACAAAGGATGAAAGTAAGCTGAAATTTTTTGGCTAGACTGTATACAAGAGGAACATGACGGGTGAACTGAACGACGGTGTCGCTGTGGCCAACAGGTCGCGGCTGAGTCACAGAGTGTTGCTAGACTTCGAGGATTAAGTTAAAGGAGTGCAGGTGGAGACCATGTGGGGACCTGTTATCATATACACGATGTACCTACCTCCACGACGTCCTTATTTTTCCCGAAGAACACCTCAACCAGCTGCTGCGCCACAGAAAAGCAACATACATCATAGATGACTTAAATGCCCGCCACGCTATACTCGGACACGATAATGAGAATAACTCCGGTATGGCGCCGTTTGACAACATCAGAAGGGGAAACTGCAACACCTCTGGCCAGATTTTTTTACACCGATCAGGCGGACCAGTGCCACAACACCACGACATAATCCTCTCTAACAACGTTACCGCCGGACCCATCAGTACCAGCGACCGCCTGCCAGTCGTCGTGACGTTCTCTCCAATCCCATTACGATCCCCTGCAAAATCAGGTCAAACCTCAAACGGGCAGACAGGGACTCCTTCAAGGAGTCTCTCAGTCTTAAGTAAAGGGGGAACCTGGAAGAGGCCAGCCACTATGGCATTGACGACGCGGTCGAGCAATGGTACATTGATGTGATGACGGAGATGGACAACAATATCCCGACCACCACCCACAGGACCATTCACCACCCACAGGACCATTCACCACCCAAAGGACCATTCACCACCCTCACACTAGTCACCAGCTGATGCAGCTTAGTGTCCAGTATGATCACGTGAGACAGCTAGCCAGTATCCGCGGGTGGACGCAAGAGCTGAGAGACCGGTACCAAGAGCAACAGACGGACATCCAGCACAAGAGCAAACGTCTACATGAACAAACATGGGTCACCTTGGTGTGGGTGGCAGCCAACAACTACCGCAGCTCTGCTGCCTTCTGGAAGGGGATCAAGCGACTGATGGGTTCCACTTCTAACGCGGTCCCTTACCTGATCGACCAAAACAATGAGAAAATATTCGAGGAGGAAATCAAGAACATTTACATCGGCGATATTTGCGAAAGATCTTGGTGAAGAAGAGCACGAGGGGTTCGACAGAGAGTTTGTGGAAGACATTTTAGGTCAGTTGTAGGACCATCAGCATCTGTTCCAGCCGCTCACACGGGCTGACTTTACTAGACTGGTGGACGAAAGCTACCTAACGGAGCGCATAGATCCTGCAGATGTGTCAGCCGTCATAAAAGGGTATAAAAAAGTCATCTGGGCAAAGTCATATTAATAAAAAGATCCTGGCCCAATTTCCCGACAACACGATAGAGGGGCAATGCTTACCTCGCTCTGGATACTTCCCTATGATGTTCAAAATCGCCTCATACCAAAAGTAGGGAAGCTTTCGACCGATGTCGCTACTGGAGGTACAGTACCAGCCAAAATCCCCGAAAAACAGTAAATAAGCGGCTGCGAATGTATCTGGAGAACGTCAGCAAGGCGTTTGACAAGGCTTGGCACGCGGGGCTGCAGTATAAGGTCATACAACTGGGGCTACCCGAAAACCTGATGCGCCTGCAGTGCAACTTCATTACGAACCGCAGAGCCAAAATCAAGATGCATGGCAGTGAACATTGACATCATCCACATGATTATGACCTATATATACTGTTAATGAATATGATGAATATCCTTGTGTATGAACTTCTGTCCTGCGTGGCAGTGAGAAGTTTTGCCACCCTCATTGTCAAGACCTGACTGAATTACTCAGAATAGGCAAACTGTACTCCAAGCTTTGTCAATAAATTTGTTAAACTAAAAAAATATTCAAGAACACTGTGGCAAGGAATTCCCACTCTCGACCGGCGTGTCGCAGGGCAACCCTTTACAGGCTCTGCACGGCTGACCTGCCACCACTAATCGTCGGCAGCGAGTACGTCATGTATGCTTACGATGTGACATAGATCGTCACCTACCAGGAAAGGTCCACGGCAAGGCTGGCGCGACTCACTGCTCAGGCAATAGAGGATATCTTGGGGTATGAAAAGAAATGGAAGATAAAAACAAACAAAATGATATTCAAGCCGGCCCCATTGATGATCGACGAGGAAGAGATTGAGTACTCTTAACAAGGCAGGTTGCTCGGCCTGATTATCTCTCGGACGGGCATCACGTCCCACTTGAAGGACAGACAAGAAAGCCAACCTTGCCGCCGCCAAATTAAAGCGTTTTAAATTGATGCCTGAGAAGACATAAATCCACTTGTACAATGCGCTGGTAAGGCCTGTGTTGGAGTAACCACATGTCCAACTCATCACGCTCGGAAGCACAGACTACAACAACTACAGAGCTTCCAAAACAAATGCCTGAGGTCAGCCAGTGTTATTTCCTGTAATTCACATCTTCAGGAGTGAGTCACTCAGAGAAGAGGAAGGTACTAGATGTTCTCGAGGACTGGAGGGACACTTGAGTGGAGGAGACCGCCTACGGGGAGCTGTAGACGTGACGTTGGTCACATACATACATACACACATACACACACACATAAATATGTGGAAATGTTGTAAAGTCCTCAACTAAGCTCACTAACATGGTCTACCCAAACATTATCCACCACTACAAGGATCGCACGTGGCTGCGTGAATGCGCAATTCTAGGATCAAAGAATGAAACAGTGGCTGAAATCAACATGACTCTAGTAGGTAGTAGGCAGTAGGTAGTAGGTGGTAGGCAGCTACCAAACAGGGAGGTACTACCGCCTGGGAAGATATTGGAAGCATAATGTGTTGTCTAATTGTATACCCTGCTGCTATATGGCATCACAAAAATTGTGACCAAGTCCGAGGTTGCTGATCTATCTTTCTGCCTCATTTACACACAATTGCAGGGTCTCAACTGTCTTTCTTCCTATTGACAACACCACAAATAAAACCGTTCTCATTCTTGATCTGTTTTATTCATTCTATTTTATTCTCCTATGTCAGTTGATATTAATACTGAAGCGGGGCTTTCTCGGATGGGTCCCACTGGTCGGGAAGGTTGTGGACCCCAGGGCCGACCTGATCATCATCAAGCTACTGGGGCCTCAACTGACGCCACCACGGTTGTTGGAGGATCGGCTTTTTTTACACTTCATTTTTCCAACATTCGCGGACTGAAATCCAATTTTTCTTTTGTGGAGCACCATCTATCAACCTCTTCCCCCGACTTCTTACTACTCTCCGAACTTCAACCGACCAAAGCAGCTTCACCCAAACCTTTTCCAGTCTCTAACTACAACCTTTTGTACATACTTCCGTTCTAAGGGAGGTGTATGCGCCTACTGCAATACGCGTACACCTATAGCCCGACTCACGGATCTTGAATCTCCCCTTTATGATGTCATCTGGCTCAAAATATATCTACCTACTGTGACTATTTTTCTTTGTTTCCTATACTGTTCTCCCAACTCTACCAACTATTTCTAACTCTTTGACTATCTTGATGGTTATAAGTGTTCCCTGAAGAATGCAGTGTTGGGTAGGGAAACACCGTGTAATACTGAAGTCCGTTTATTATGGATGAGAGAAATACAAGTGGTGACTAGCGTGTGCCATGCACGGCTCACACAGTCAGACTGAGGCTGCCTTGCCATATGGCAGCCTCGGGGCAATGTTGCCACATAACACGTGCAGTGTTGCCACGTAATTATATATATAAATGCTACTCGGCACAGTAGCTTATTTACAAGGTTGCTACTCGGCACAGTAGCTTAGATGCATAATAGGGTGTGTCATAGGAGGGAAGATCAGCTAAAACTAATGGCCCATCACTTTTTTGGTAGATTTTAGTGTATATAAACAGAAAACATTTCAGTTTCAATATTTTGCAACCTTTTGCTAGGTAAATTTTAGCGTGAAATTTATCGAAAATCTAACGTACAGCTGCATTAGTGCATGTATACTAAATACTTGAACATTGCTTTCTGACTTCATTTCTTAACAACCCAACAATATTGTTTTAGATTCTGATGCATTTATAAGTTGATAATATTTATGATGGCGCTGCACAGGACGAGAACTCAAAAATCCAGCCAGCATCTCAGTCACTATCTTTGGGTCTGGGGAGAGAGCTCCTGAAGTCGGAGTTTCACATTGAGAGATGCTTTGAGATATTTAAAAGTTGAATTGCAGCAAACGAAAGTGGAAAAGAACCAAAGAACATACACACACAAACAAAGACATTGCCAGTGATATGACCAAAGCTGTTCTTGCCAGTACACTCTGGCTAACGCTCAGTTCAAGCCTCCAGTCATAACAAGTCAGAAGAAGACAGTGAGAGACTGCTAGCCAGTTGGGGAAAGGCAGATATCTTGCAGGAAAACTTGCAGTTAAGGATTGCTGCCAAGCAACTGGACCAGATATTTGACATAATTACTTGCAAGTGCCCAATTGTTCTCTGTCCTGAGTTTGGATGCGATCGTGACTGTAAATCCGAGGCCCACATCTCCTGTATTTGCAAGCGTGAACTGAAGATTCCTGTGATCGAACTGGCATTTGTCAAAGCACAGAGAGAGAAGACTGGCAGTATAGGGGCTCTCATGATTTCTAGCCAAGATATTCCGGAGTCCAAGAGACAGGAGGCTGCCACAGAGAGACAGAAGAGGAGAAGAGTTGCCGAGGAAAAGAGACTTGAGAAGGCCCAGGGTGAGGTAAAAAAGGCCGATGATTGGAGCCAAGCTGATTCAGAGTTTAATGACTTCCCCATGGCTGATCCGAGTGCTGACCAGGAGAATGGTGACTTTGTCCCTAACCCAGAAAATAATGATCCCAAACCTTCCAGGCATAAGATTCGAAATAGGAAAGATATCCCGAGCATAGCTCTGGCCAGCATGCGACACCACACTGGTCTCAGAGAAACTGCAGAGATAGCAACAGCTGCCTGGATTGACGGTGGTTTGATAACACCTGATGATGTTTACCTGGTGATAGATCATAACAAAGTAAGGAGAGCTCAGGAGAAACTTGTCAGTAACCTAGAAGAGGAGTTTGATAAGGGGATAAGAGAAAATGGAATCAATTGTTTGTTCTTTGATGGGAGAAGGGATGACACTAAAGTGTTCATGAAAGTTGGAGATTCTGGACAAGTTGTTCCTGCCATGGTGAAGGAGGAACACTACTCCTGCTGCAGTGAACCAGGAGGGAAGCATTTGTGGCATTTCACTCCAGAGAAAGATGACATCAGGAAACCAGCTGAGATAGTGGCAGATAACATTGTGAACTGGCTCAGAGAGAGGAACGTAGACCAGACCCTGCAGGCCATTGGAGGGGACAGCACCAACACGAACACAGGGTGGTAAGGGGGGGTCATACAGTGGATAGAGCGGAAGATTGGGAGGAAGCTGGTCTGGATTGTTTGTGACCTCCACACCAACGAGTTGCCACTCAGACATCTGATCCAGGAGCTGGATGGCAAGACTCTTTCAAACAACAGATGGTCTGGTCCTCTTGGCAAGATGCTGGACTCTGCCACTGAGTTAGAAATAAATCCGATCTTTGAAAAAATCACAGTTGGCCCTCCACTCGTTGAGCTTGCACATACTGTCATTGACGACCTGAGTACTGACCAGTACTATGGTTACATGATTTGCAGTGCCATCAAACTGGGGTCATGCCTGATAGACTTGCTTACCTGCAGATAGGTCCAGTCTCACATTCTAGGTGGCTCACAACGGCTCTCAGGTTCTGCAGAATTTGGGTCTCTCATCATAAACTGAAAGGGAACCAGCTTCACAACCTGAGACTTATTGTCCAATTCATCGTGAGTGTCTACTTGCCAAATTGGTTCAACACCAAGGTCAAGTCACGTTCTCCGAAGGTACAGGCATGTTCTCTTCCAGCTTGAGCTCCTGAGGAGTCAGCCAAGGAAGGTTGTTCAGATTGTGGAGCAGACTGTGAGGAGATCTTCCTGGTATGCTCATCCTGAGGCAGTTCTGCAGACAATGCTCTGCAGTAAGGATGAGGAGGAGAGAAGAGTGGCAGTCAAAAAGATCTTGGATATGAGACTTATGAGAGGATCTGGGCATGACGAATCAGTTGGTGACGATTCCTTCAGGGTCAGGAAGACTCCTGAAGTCAATCTAGGTGCCAAGACCCTCACTGATCTCATAGATCTGGATAACATCCAGGCTGGCAGTGAGCCCCCTCTTACCTGCAGCCTCACCAAATGTTCAAGTCAGAGCTTTCCTGGACAACCCCATGCATGTCCCTGCCTGGCCCTCGCACACCCAGAGTATAGAGCGTTGTGTACAGCAAGTGAGCGAGGCCAGCAGTCACGTGTACAGCCAGGAGAGGAGGGAAGGCTACATCCGAGCTCAGGTGGTCAGCAGGGAGGTGATGAGTAGAAACAGAAGCAAGAAAGACATGTTCTCTATGGTGTGCAGCAACACCGGGTCGTAGTAGTAAAACCGGTTTTTGTATTTGATGATTTTGTTTTCTAAAGGAATATTAAATTTAATAAATGTGTCAAGATCATTCGTTTCCTATTCTGGATCATTTTCATCCTTATAAATTAACCTGATACATTTACTTTACTTTAAATAAGCTATTTAGTGGTGTTGGTAAAAGGGTGGGAATACTGAATTTTCATAAGATTTCAAGTTAAAATTTACCTAGCGAAAAATGAAAACTTTTCAAATCTGAAGATATCACATGATTCTGCATATAGAACTACATCATTAATACCATGGGCCGATTTTTCAAACTCAAAAAAAAAAATTCGCCTCCGTATGACACACCCTAGTACTGTATTGATCAAAGCCCGCTCACACCAAGGAATTGGTGGTGGAAATAGCTTTAATTTATGTGGTTCTGATTTAATAAAAATTGCGGATGATATTCAGTCGAATTTCGTGTGAGTCTTGGTAACAACAAATTCTTTGGTATTGTATCATTTGAAACTTAATTTTATGATGCATTAATATGTATTCCCTCCCAGTTGGTTACCAACTTTTTGATCTGTATAGCAGTAATTGACTGAATATATAGGTTAGTTAATGACTTTGTAATGTCAATTTTCCTTTTTTATTTTATTTTAATTCACTATATACTAATTTACATATTGATATTGTTGCAGAATCCTTATTATAAATACAGTATTGTTTGAATTAACAAAAGTGTGATATGTACAAAATAAATAAAATTTACAGAGAAAAATATTTGTTTCCTAAAAATATTACAAATGCCATCAGTTTTGACAAGTATGAATTTTTAGTAAATGCATTTTGAAAGTCTATTGAACTGTGAGTTTTTTACACTTATTGCCAATTACATATGAACATAATAGAATAAAGAACTGTGTATAAATACAGTAACTCCATATGGACCTTAACATATACAGTATATAGATAACACATTAATAAATCAACTCCTGTCTTTATATCATGAATGTAACTAC
Source organism: Homarus americanus (assembly GCF_018991925.1). Lineage (NCBI taxonomy): Eukaryota > Metazoa > Arthropoda > Malacostraca > Decapoda > Nephropidae > Homarus > Homarus americanus. The sequence continues at coordinate 16,840 of NW_024721258.1, read as the reverse complement.
AGGTATTGCAAACAGCCAAAACCTTGTACTGTAGCTCTATACAGTATTACATAGAGGCATTACTATACCTCTGGACTGCTGAGACCTTAACGTACATAAATGACCCTCCTTGTCCAGTTAAAAGGATGGACAACTAAAAGTAATTCTCTGTATAAACAATATTCAAAAGTGGTCGCTGATGACTTGTTGCCTTTTAATCCTGCCTTGCATATTTATTTGACCTATATTTGGGTTTATATGCAAATCATCCATTTCTTCTTCACCTTCCTCTTCTGGTAATAAGACCCTAGTCATTGTGGCTATATTGTGAAGCACACATGATAAAAGGTCGAGGTGTGGAGCAAGTTCAGTAGCAACATGAAATAATGTAAGCATTGATTAACGTGGTAATAATTACGTAGCTTTAGTATTATTTATATTGACCCGGATAGGTCATGGTTTAAAACATACACTTTCAGTAGAAATAACCTGTACCATCTGTCATATGGAACTTTGCTCACCTCTCCTATCATTGGCAACAGGAAGTTGTTCCTGAATTTTTTGGATAATACTGTTAACCAATTCCTTTCTTAGCCTAAATCGGTCAACAAATTCAGCATCGCTCATTGCTGTGAATGGGTTCATGCGGTCACCTACAATTCTGCGGAGTCATCTTCCGTGTCGTTGTCTCTGCATTTCCTCCAACCTTGCCAGTGCCGCTTGTCCATCTTGGTTTCCAAATTTATTCCAAAATTCCCAGATTCGATTTCCCCGATTCATTTTTCTAAAAATTTCCTTTTGCCAATTTAACCTGTTAGTTAAAAACACCGGGGAAATAAATTTGTTTACATGTTTCCAATGTAATTTAAAAAAATAATAATGTACAGTAATGCATAAAATAATAGGAAATGGCCTTTAAGGGCTGATATGCCTTTATTTTATTTTCTTAGGTTAATTTTTTTTTTCAGAGAAAACATATTTATAAACGCCCCAATTTCAATATGTTTTATAGTGAGACGGTCGTATTGATGGCAAATGTTGGAAAAGGTGTTAGAGTATTTATAAGTTAAAGTAAAGTTAAGTTAACCTAACCTAGCATAAATTATCACTTGCCGTGGGCGAACTTACTATTACTGAGACGGGGAAGCTGCTGTGAAGTCCTCTATATTAGCCAAAATATTGTATCATATATGCTTAAGGCACATTTTCATTAAATAATCAAACTCCAGCTTCCAATGAACTTGTTTTCTTATGCTCCTAATTCAGCCAAATGGAAGTTTACCAAAATGAAATAATGTAATTGGTGATGAAAAATTAGAGCCTGCAGTATTTTACATATTATATCATGATCCACTGTATGAAAGGTGTTTTTGTATGTAATATTATACCATCCTTGTGATAATGTCCTCCCAGTGAAATTTGCCTCTACCCATTTTGATATTTCTAGGCATAAACCTTCCCCGTATATATTTTCCAGATAGAAACTCACTTATAAAACTGCTAAAAATTGGCATTAAATAACTTAAATGGACTTAATTTATTAATATATGCAACATAAAGTTTTGAGATGATTTTCTCCCAGTGATATTTGCCTCTATCCATATTAATATTTATAGGCAAGAACGACGCCAGTTTATATTTTAAAGATATAAACTCACTTATAAAACTGCTAAAAAGTTGCATTAAATAACTTAAATGGTCTTAATTTATTAATATATGCAACATAAAGTTTTGAGATGATTTTGTCCCAGTGAAATTTGCCTCTATCCATTGGAATATTTCTAGGCAAGAACGTCACTAGTTTATATTTTCCTGGCAGAAACTCACTTATAAAACTGCTAAAAAGTTTAATAAATTACCGTATATGTGCTTACCAGATTAATACTAGCGTTAGTAAGATGGGATGACTACAGCAGCTTGCCTTTGGCAATAATAAATTGACAGGCAGCACAGCTTTTACGAAAGTCGTATTAGGACAGGGAACACAGCTTTTGCACTGTCATAATATGGGCCGCAAAACCAATAATGTAAAAAAAAATTAAAATTACCAATACGTGTTTCTTTGTACGTTAATCGTATTGACAAGAAATATTCAATAAAACTAACAAAATAATTATGAAGAGGGTGACGAAAAGTAGCTCATTGCCATCTCTTCAAAGTCAGGTGAAATAAGTTCGATTTCATGCCACCACACTCTGTCGTGCGCTGCACTAAAAGGTTCTTCGCATTTAAAAATACGGCTTTCGATATGAAGATATTCTTCAACGGAAGATGTTGTTTAATAATATGGTCGTAAGCGTAATTATGGTACTTGTGGAAATGATTGTGAAACAAAGCTACATGTTCAGGAGTTAAGATGTTATGTTTTTGATGGACGGTTGTTTCTTGGTGGAGTGTGCGCGAGGAGTCACTACAGGAAGCTGCCTCACTGTGCTCCCGCTTCTTGTACCCAACTCCCAGTTTATTTTCAAGCTTACGTCCTTTCGTTTGATTTTCAGTTTTTTTGAAGATAAAACTCTAATACAAGTTTGTGATGTATGCGTCTCCACATTATCGGCAGAGAGAGAGTGTGTGTGTTGCAGTTGTGGGCTTCTGGGTGCCTACTTCACTCTCACGTAACCGGTTGGTTCAGTTGAAGATGCCCACTGGTCCTACTAAGAAATACCACAACGGGCTGGAAAGTATTCACATACACCTAATAAAATTAGGTAAAAGCGATGTCTTGCAATAAATCGATAACAGCCCAGGGACGGCGGAGCAGCCTCTATTTCCCCACCCACTCCTGCGCTGTCTGGGCTTAAGGATAGGTTCTTGATGCTTTCTGTTCGATCGAAAAAAATATAATCCAACAAAATTTCGTGAAAGAGTTTTGGTCCTCCGTCAGGGTCGATCACCCGCGCTGCAGTCATTTTGCGAGGCTGGCGCTCCGCCCCCTCACAACACCTGACCCAATTTTGGCAAAGGCGGCGATTGGCTGGGCCACGTCTACAGTGGGCGGGGCCTGCCGCACAATTCTTGGTTGCCAGAGGTCTCCGCCAATCGCTCGGAATGCCTCGCTGCGGGAGGAGGTGATTGGCCTGGCGCCAATGAGAGGGTTAAAATGTCGAGTGCAGGAAATGAGCGTAACGGGAAAGAATATGAATCTCCTGCTTTATAATTTACGAGACGATATTTGAGTTTTCGTCGTGTATATATTGTGCTATAAAAATATTCTCATCTGAACCTCCATACATTTACCTTCTTCCTCTTGTCATGGGTGTAGGGCGATGCTAAATTCAGCTGGTCTTTTCTTATCATCCCCGGGGGGGAAGGCCATTCATCAGGGTGAGTTATGGCACTAACCCCCCCACCCCCACCCCCACCCCCACCCCCACCCCCACCCCTATGTCTCTCCCTCTCTCTCCCTCTCTCTCTAGACTCACAATAAGGGAGCGAGTATCACACCTTGTCATCAGGTGGTTGGTATCAGCGTTAGTGGCTTCCTTTACTACCTGGGAGTGTCATGAAGGGGTAGAGGCGGCCCCAGTCTCTCCTTCATCACTTCGGGGTTTTTGTGGTGGGTGAGGGAAGGTCACGCTCCCCATGATGCCAAGCTCTTACGACTGGGGCTTCCAGTCCTCTGTGTGTCCTCTCTAAACTAGAGTGTGCCTCACACACACACACGCTCTATCGGACACTCCTCGCAGGTGGAAGTACGTGGATGACTGCACTTGGGGGTTACAGTGGACAACACCTCACCGGAGTACTCATCGCTACAAGGCACCCTGGACAGGCTACAGGCATAGTCTACGGAGAACAAGGTCACCATCATCACACCAAAACCGTAGTCATGCACATCAATACCGCCATCACTCCAGTGCTAGCTCCAGCAGTCACAGTGGGTGCCCATCCTCCCCAGTGTGTGCAGTCTGCCAAACCCCTGGGTGTAACTATAGACCACAAACTGGACTGGAAGGCCCAAGTAAACAGCACAATCAAGGTAGCCTCGTACCGACTCTGCATGCTACAACGACTCAGGTCACTTGGGGCACCCACGCCAGAGCTGAGGACTATCTACAACGCATTTATTCTCCCCAAATTAACGTATGCATCACCAGCCTGGTCGTCTTCTCTCAAATCTACCCAACAACGTCAGCTAGAGAAGGTACAGAAGAGAGCCTGCAGAATCATGCTCGGCGCAGACTACTCCGGCTACAAAAACGCTCTCTCCACTATGGAAACGCCATCCTTCAGTGACCTCCACAACCACGCACTAGCAGGATTTGGCAGTGGACTACTGCACCATCCTCGTCATCGCCACCTACTGCCACCGGCAGTTCCCCGCCCACCTCGCGCAGACCGCCACTACAACAAAATTCAGCCCATAAGAGCCCGGCCCGCACTGATAGATATAAGAAGATAACCATCCCATCTATTGTTAAAATAATAAACAGCTCCTGATTTATTTACTGTACATCCCTGTAAATGTATTGAATGTATATTATTATGTCTAAATCACATGCAAGTTTGTATATTTTCAGCCACCGGCTGCAACTCTTTTAATAAACCGTTTATTATAATTATTAGTAGTAGTAGTATTTACACACACACACACACACACATACAGAAACAGACATACATACACATACACATGCATACACACATACACACACCTCCCTCACTCCACCTGGTGTTTACAGTACCTGGTGCTACACCTCCCTCACCCCACCTGGTGTGTACAGTACCTGGTCCTACACGTCCCTCACCCTTACACCTCCCTCACCCCACCTGGTGTGTACAGTACCTGGTCCTACACCTCACTCACCCACCTGGTATCTACAGTACCTGGTACTACACCTCCCTCACCCCACCTGGTGTGTACAGTACAAGGTCCTACACCTCCCTTACCCCTACACCTCCCTCACCCCACCTGGTGTGTACAGTACCTGGTTCTACACTCACCTCACCCCTACACCTCCCTCACTCCACCTGGTGTGTAAAGTACCTGGTCCTACACCTCCCTCACCCCTACACCTCCCTCACACCACCTGGCGTGTACAGTTCCTGCTCCTACACCTCCCTCACCCCACCTGGTGTGTACAGTACCTGGTCCTACACCTCCCTCACCCCACCTAGTGTGTACAGTACCTGTTCCTATACCTCCCTCACGCCACCTGGTGTGCACAGTACCTGGTCCAACACCTCCCTCACCCCACCTGGTGTGTACAGTACATGGTCCTACAACTCCCTTACCACACCTGGTGAGTAGAGTACCTGGTCCTACACCTCCCTCACCCCACCTGGTGTGTACAGTACCTGGTCCGACACCTCCCTCACCCCACATGCTGTGTACAGTACCTGGTCCTACACCTCCCTCACCCCACCTAGTGTGTACAGTTCCTGGTCCTATACCACCCTCACCCACCTGGTGTTTACAGTACCTGGTCCTACACCACCCTCACCCCACCTGGTGTGTACAGTGCACCTGGTCCCACACCCTCACCACACCCGGTGTGTACAGTACCTTATCCACACCTCCTCACCCCACACCCGGTGTGTACAGTACCTTATCCTACACCTCCCTCACCCCACCTGGTGTGTACAGTACCTGGTCCTACACCTCCCTTACCGATACACCTCCCTCAACCCACCTGGTGTGTACAGTTCCTGGACCTACACCTCCCTCACCCCACCTGGTGTGTACAGTACCTGGTCCTACACCTCCCTCACCCCACCTGGTGTGTATAATACCTGGTCCTACACCTCCCTCACTCCACCTGGTGTGTACAGTACCTAGTCCTATACCTCCCTCACCTCACCTGGTGTGTAGAGTACCTGGTCCTACACCTCCCTCACGTCACGTTGTGTGTACAGTACCTAGTCCTACACCTCCCTCACCAAGAGTGATGTGTACAGTACCTGGTCCTACACCTCCCTCACCTCACCTGGTGTGTACAGTACCTGGTCTTACACCTCCCTCACCCCACCTGGTGTGTACAGTACCTGGTCCTACAACTCCCTCACCCCTACACCTCCCTCACCCCACCTGGTGTGTACAGTACCTGGTCCTACACCTCCCTCACCCCACCTGCTGTGTACAGTACCTGGTCCTACACCTCCCTCACCCCACCTGCTGTGTACAGTACCTGGTCCTACACCTCCCTCACCCCACCTGCTGTGTACAGTACCTGGTCCTACACCTCCCTCCTGTAGATAATATCTTAAACACCTTACTTACTGCTGCAGGAGAGTAGAAGTAATGTGTTAATTGATACTATACAGAGATGATCACTTCCTTCCTGTTGATAATAAACAAAGTCATATTTATCCGTATATGTAAATTTTTGGTTCAACCTCCAATTATTTATTATCTTTAAACTTTACACTAAACGACATCAATACTAATACACCGGAATAACATCTGACCTACAAATCCACACTCAGACAGTACCTGGTCCTACATTATTCCAGTTGAATTATGTACATAATAATGAATCCACCTGTGAGTAATCCGCTCAACAAGGACCCATCTACACTGTACAGTAGTTCGTCTTTACCTTAGATGCAGCCGTCCCGTCCTGGCCAGCCTCTAAGAGTGTATTAGCAACAATGTAATTTTTGCTGTTCGTGTTTTCCTTCTTGATCTCAGCTAAGAGCGGCATGACTCTCTGTAACAACGCCTCCTTGACCCCTAACTCTCCATTATCAGTATCTTTCGGTTACAATGAACCTAACGACGATATCACAATTAAAGGCGTATATTACCTGAATGTGGTTATAACTGATTGTTTGATGGTTGTGTTTATAACCCACAACAACAAGCGGCTGTTGTGTTTATTTGTCATCAACATTTTCCTTTTCTTATTATTACAGTTTTCTTATGACTTCTCAAGTGAGTAAATAAACACATGTTAATAGTTGGGATTTTCTCGGTAGACAAGAAGACTTTAGTTTCATCTCTCCCTCCCACTCCTCTCCTCACCGTGACAACAATTATGTCTCAATTATATTAAAATATGTTGGGTGTTTTTTCCTCTTGGGGATCATTGGAAGGTTTGATCGTGTCCAGTTTTGTAGCGTCGGGATGGTGCCACAGTAAATGTTTTGGGTGTTTTAAGTTTAATAAATGAAAGGTGAAACAAAGAAGACTTACAGATGAAAACATACAAGACTAATTAGTCCTCCGGGAGGTTTACCTGTGAGTCGTCCAGGTGAATAATGTCATTATTAGACACAATAACAAGGTAATGCCTGGTGTACTGAGGGATATGTGTGTCTTTATTTCTCTCAAGATGTGCACCTAATAATTACCAAACAGATCTACTTTAGTTTTTGAATAATGTAAACCAAACCAAACCCAAACATTAGCGTATAAACGTTCCTCCACTCGAACATAAAATATCTCTCATGGTCCACGTTTAAAAAGAAAGGAGTAAATATTACATTGTGTAGCGAGACGTGACCAGCCCTGTACAGCCTCGCCTCACTCAGTCTACTTCCCTCTAACAGCTCATTATCTCTCTCTTGTGTGTTGACTCTTGTGCTGAGGTGTGTGTTGACTCTTGTGCTCAGGTGTGTAACAGAGAGCCAGTACATGCCCAGTGGTCACTAACAGAGACGTGACAGACCGCCCCAGCAGCTAACGAGTGGTGAAGAGGATAAATTATAATAGTTTGGCTGAAATAGTTACAACACTGTCACTCTCGTTTGATGAATGAACATTGTTTTTTATCAGTTTACATAATAACTTGTGTAGTCAGAGGAAAGTAATGAAACAAATGTAACAATATTTACTTTATAACAAAAGACTCATAAGACCACCGGTGGAGACCTTCACTAAGTCATCACAACAATGGCTTATTGGCCCTCAATACATTTACTCTATCAAATTTATCACATTTTCATGAAATTCTCGTGAAAGAGAAAGTTGCAGTTGGTATCAATTGTCGGCTTCTACTAATGACCTGACAGTTGTGACAGTAAAGCCATCTGGTGACAAGGGTGAATATAACTTTTAGTTATCCTGTAAACATGTTCCCTGGCACCAATTATTACAACATGGAACTTATTACTTATAGTATTATAAAGAAGCACAATCTACTCTATAGACCACGGGCCGAGGCTCGATATCATTCAATTCCGCAGTACCCGTCAAGGAACTACTTCAAATGAATATTTCCTTGTAAATTAGATGTTGCTAATCACTAATATGAATGTTCCCAGTCTCAAAAGTTCCACGTTAGTTGATAATTTTGTTTGAAAATTCTCAGAAAATGTGGATAGAAAGCAGTGCATAGTGACGTCACGGCAGAACACTGGCCACCAATGAAACGACGTGTCTCATAAGGGCTGGTTCACGGCCAATCATGATCGCCGTCTCTCTCACCAATATCTATAAACGTGGCGTGCTCCATGTACGTTGTTGATTCTACAAGACGGGACAATATTATTAGTTTTTCTGAGGCTAGTTGGCGAAAATTTGTCTCAAGTGCGCATTTATGGAAATACCTAGACACCAGGGAATCCGAAGTTGCCAAGGATTCCATAAATCGCTATGAACTAGAGCTTGTACAGAGCTTTGAAGCGTTGCACGCTTAAATCCCCGAGGTAAAAATCGTCGGATATCACCGCAAGTTCTACATGCGGTTTACAGATAAAACGAAGATAGACAGAGCACGAAAGAAACATGATGAAAGGCTAGCTCATATCTCTGAATTAGGTGGGTACACAGAGCAGGCTATAGTGATATAGATCTTGGATTGTATATGTTGAGTACTTGACTGGTCTCTCTGCTTGATATCACAGGGATGAGTGTGATCTGATTCGTGTGAATGATATAAAGACTGCTGTTGAAGTCAAACCAATTCCAGCATTGTGTACAACCCAAGAGGAAGCTGGCTGCTCTTACACGGTGTTCATGCTGCCAATACTAGTGGACACAGTTATAAACAGCCCAGATACTGATGTACTTGTGGTCGCTGTAGCATTCTGTATGGACATTGATGCGGAGTTGTACTTCCATACTGGTAAAGGAGATAATATGCGCACAATTGCTCTATGCCAAATATTGGGCCATTTTGGTGGAGAAGTGTGTGAAGCCTTCTTTCATTGTGACCGGTTGTGACTCTGTTAGCATGGAATAGGAAAAAAGAACTCTGCCAAAATCATGACATCAAATCCTGCTCACTGTGCAGCATTAGCACAACTTGGAAATGTATTTGAGGTTTCTCAGACTCTATCTGATGAGCTGGAGGCATATATATGCGAGCTATGTGGACAAAAGGATTGCTGTGATGTAAATGAATCACGGGTGAAAAATGTTTAAGTCTGGCAGATATGGAGAATGTAGGTTACCCCCGAATAAGGATTCCCTTCTGAAGCACAGACAGCGGGCCAATTATCAGGCAGCAATGTATAAGCGATGTCTAGTTCAAAATCCTGAAATACCGCCACCTGAAAGTAATGGTTGGAAAATTGAAGACAAAAAATTGGTAGTCGATTGGATGACTCTTCCCCCAGCACCATTTAGTGTAATGGAACTTGTGCATTGTTCATGTAAGAAAACAAAATGTGCACAAGGAAGATGCACATGTCTCCATAACAAGCTTCCTTGCACCGACTTGTGTTCATGTTCAGTGTGTCAGAATTCAACCACTACCCCAGAAACAGTAGTTGCTGAACAAGATATAGACTCGGAAGGTTCAGATGATGAACTTTAATAACTTAAAAATATAGTATATTGACCACTGGGAGACTATTTTCAGATCCTAAATCAATCATACTAAATTCTGTACAGTTGATCCCACTTTCAAGGACACATTATATTAATAACAGAGACACGTGTGTAACAGTGTTAGTCTCTTAAATGATGGCAAGGGAGCACCACATTACAGGAGCTGGCTATTGGTGTTGAAAAACTGAATGTTTGTTTCCACCAATAACTAGCTCCTTTAAAGTCGCCCTTTTGTGTAGTAATTACGGCTTGATTTGATGATAAATCTTCTTTCTTGTAATTATTAATAATTTGTAATAACAATTAATACTAATCATTATCAATTATTAGTAATATTAATAGTAACAAAAGTAATTTTTATGTGTAATATTTTTCCATTATTTTTTATATTGATGATTGAATTTCTTCACTATTTTGTATTCCATTTTAGCCGATGTGCAAAACTATTATCTAGAATTAAAATACTTATATAAATGTGTTTTAAGATGTCCAATTAAGAGTTATTAAATATATATCGCTTGTTGCTTTGTATTGTTGTGCAGCATTTATTGAAGGTTTTAATGAACATCAAGTAATATAAGGCTATAAACTATGGTTGGTGGGGAATATTACGCTTAGCAACGAGAACATTCTAGGCCTTTTTTCCATCATAGTTTATTGGACGACTTTGACCGACCTTTAAGGTGTACAATAAGGCTATTTCCATCAACTATTGCTAGTCGCTACCTTTAGATTTGGCTTAAAACAATGTTGTACTCTATGGTAAACATCTCCATAGCAGCCAGTAAATTAGAATTTATCAAATTTCTACCTAACGTGCAAGATTTAAAGTTGGGAACATGTCATTTAGGGTTTATGGGTGTTCATATAACATAACTAGCATATTTATAGGTAGTTCCCAGGTGGGGACTACGGATCTCGAAAACTAAGCAAGATAGCTGACCTCGGCCCATGGTCTACTATTATGATCACACAGGAAAACCTTTCACATATAAAAATGTTGAGTTACATTACTAACAACTATTATATATTAGGTCATTCTCTCTTGTTCAATTGTTTCACCAAAAACAGTTTATAAAACTAACACTTCAAGGTAAATACAAGGTAGTGGTAAATTAATGTTCTCCCAACATCACACATTTGGTTATATCCGGGCGGACACTTGTCCAGATGGGCCCCTTAATATTACACTTGGGCCCCATTACATTCATACATAAGAGCACACCAAGAGACATTGTTTGGTCCCATATATAACTGGCCAGACGGTTCTTGGGTGCACATATGTGTTGTCTGGGGTGGAACATGTGTACAGTATTGTATGTTGGAGACAAAAGAGAAGACATGTTGTAACAGTAAGATTTAGTACAGTATTCATGTGGCATTACAGCCCACATACCACTGTTGTACTTACATTATTAGTTGTGGCATTGTTTGTATACCATAACTCTTGAATAGAAGTATGGATAGTTAACATTGATAAGTGTGCCACTCACCCAGGAACAGTAAACTAATTTACTAACACAGGTCAATAATAAAACAAAGTAATGTTAACCTGCCTACAGTAACAACACCATAAAGGCCTCACTCATACCCTTACACCTACTAGTACCACATACCGTTACCCGTCCTTCTGCAATAAAAAGTATAAATTAGATATCACACGAAGCAGACAATAATAACGGGAAACTAAATTTATTTTGTGTTGTGTTGTATTATATAATATTATATTATATTATATTATATTATATTATATTATATTATATTATATTATATTATATTATATTATATTATATTATATTATATTATATTATATTATATTATATTATATTATATTATACTTACATTATCGCCCCCCCACCCCCGGGCCCTGATGTGGGTAGGTCATTGACCTATGCTCTGGTGGGCTAATGCCATAAAAAACAATATATATATATATATATATATATATATATATACTTTATTTTTAGTCCCTATAACATGCGGACTTTGAACATATAATCAACGACCTCACCAGCCAGGAATCGAACCCTCGACCTACTGGGTGGGACTAGGGAACGCTACCGACCAACCCACAAGGACACTAAAAGCAGTCCTAGGCTCTGTTATATTTCACACAAAGCCTGTTCATCGAGCTGATGGCGCCGTGAACCTCATTGGGAACTGCCCGTGCCTCGTATGTGGTGTCAGTAGCATTTTACCGAATCCAGCTGGTATGAAACACGAGGTACCATATATATATGGTACCTCGTGTTTCATATTGATAAAATCGCACAGAGAAAAGGGAAACAATGCCTCTGAAGATGTCTTGAATAAAGACGAAAGCTAAGGTGCTCCATTGTTTCCCCTTTCCCTGTGTGATTTTATCAAAATTTATCTTATCGACGTTTCCATTGTGGATCTAAATGAAATATATATATATATATATATATATATATATATATATATATATATATATATATATATATATATATATATATATATATATATATATATATATATACAGGTGAGAGTGGATTACCTATTGCCATACCAATGGAGAATATTATGCTAAGAAATTTGGTATGGCAATGGGTAATCCACTCTCACCTGTATTAAGCAACCTATATATGGAATTCTTTGAAAAGAAACTATTAAGTAATATTTTACCACCTTCAGCAGTCTGGTTTAGATATGTTGATGATGTATTATGTCTCTGGCCATGTAATGAGGACCTAAAAGCTTTCCTGCCACAACTTAACAACTTAGCCCCCTCGATCAAATTCACTGTGGAATTAGAGCATGACTGTAAATTGCCATTCCTAGACTGTCTGATACACAGAATAGGTAACACCTTTAAGTTCAGTATTTATAGAAAACCTACTAATGTGTGTTCATACATTCATTATTATTCTGCCCACCATAATAGAGTCAAACAGTCAGTATTTTCATCAATGTTTTTACGTGCTTTGAGAATTTGCAGCCCGGAATTCATTGATAAAGAATATAAATATATCTATAATATTGGCTCAAACCTTAAATACCCGAGATCTTTCATAGACAGATGCCTGAACATTACTAAGAAATCTTTTTATAGAACTCATCCCAAGCCCACCCATGACCATAAGAATCTCTTAGTAATACCATTTCACAAAAATTTCTCTCAAATTCCTTTACAACTAAAAACCTGGAACGTCAATGTGGCATTTAAAAACTCATGCACTGTTAAACAAATGTTAATCAAGAACTCCCCCAACAATACAGGTGGCTGCATTTATAAGGTTCCTTGCAAGGAATGTAATATGTTTTACTCAGGCCAGACAGGTAAAGATCTTGTAACTAGACTTAAACAACATAAATATAGTGTTAGGACAGGCCAGGAATCCAATGCTCTGTTTGTTCATATGAGGGATAACAAGCATTGCATTGACTGGGATAATGCCTCCTCAATATTACCATGTAATTCAATTGACAGTAGGAACATTATAGAATCTAGTCTCATTGAACATACCGAAGCAGTCAACATGAATTTGAGTAATGGCATGTACAAACTGGACAATTTTGCAATTAAGAAGATTTGTAACCAGGTGAGAAGGTTGGGTCACCTTACCCTCTGACCTGACTACCAACCATTGCAGTGCTTTCTAAAGATTAGAAGGGTCATTACCTAATACCTGACAATTGAGGACCTGATCTCACCCTCTGTATATATACACCTTGATTTGTACTTCTCCTTAGTCTGTACTCACCCCTGAAGATGTGAATTACACGACACTTGGGAACTTCGTGTTTTCTTTTTCCTTGTGGTTACAGCATATATATATATATATATATATATATATATATATATATATATATATATATATATATATATATATATATATATATATATATAAAACAAAGAAGTCTGTTTGTCTGTGTGTCCACACGAGAATCTTGGAAACTACTTTACGGATCTGGACCAAGCTTGGCATGGATAGCAAGTGTCATGTGGGGATCTCAAAAAAAACTCCAACCAACCCGACCCGACCCGACCCGCCTGAGAGAACGAGAGAAAGAGAAAGAGACTAACCGTCAGCCTGGACTCACACACGTAGAAAAATCGTATTACCTCCTGTGATTTACAGCTATTTTGATCCTTAGGTTCTCCTTCATTATGGCTTACTTTTCTCTGCATCTAACCTCCATCCCTTACACCACGCAGAGGATGAAAAGTCGTATCCCATCCCACGTATTATAGCTAATTTTATCCTTATGCTCTCCTTCATTACAGCTTACTTTTCTTTGATCTCTAACTTTTCTAGGCTGTCCATTCTAACAAGGTAGGTAGGTAGGTAGGTAGTCCATTCTAACGAGTTATGCCGAACGATATTTCACAGCGCTTAAATCAATGTGGTTACGTCCTACCTTAGTAAATCTATTCCTTGCCATGGCCATCTATATAAATAACTGAAAGAGCGTCTCTATATAAATAAAAAAGAGCGTCGGTGGTACATGTCAACTTTTTGCCGAGGGACTGTTCGGCCACTGTTTGTTCCCAGCTTTGCCGGGGGAAGGAAGGATTGTAATCGCGCTGAAAACAAAAATTAAGATCAAATCTAACTGAACAAAATGCCGCCAAAGAAACGACCAAGGCTGCCAATTCTTGAAAGAAGACAGAGAGATGCACTGAGAAAGCAACAATCAAGATGAAGTGAATCAAGGCAACAACGTGCTGCACGTTTACAAACTAACAGAGCGAACAACGGCAAGTCGGTCACAGGAAACAGATCAGGAAAGGGAATCCCATCTTAATGCTGACAGAAAGCGAACAGCGGACAGTAGGTCACAGGAAACAGATCAGGAAAGGGAATCCCATCTTAATGCTGACAGAAAGCGAACAGCGGACAGTAGGTCACAGGAAACAGATCAGGAAAGGGAAGCCCATCTTAATGCTGACAGAAAGCGAACAGCGGACAGTCGGTCACAGGAAACAGATCAGGAAAGGGAAGCCCATCTTAATGCTGACAGAAAGCAAACAGCAGAAAGACGTTCTCAAGAACATGATCAAGCGCATGAAATTCGTTTGAATGCTGATAGACAGAGAGCTGCGAGATCAAGAATTCTAAGAAGGAATACACAGTGGCATCCACTTGCAAGAGCAGCATTTAACTATGACAATGAGACAGAATATGAAAAGTATCCCTCTGTTGTCATTGGCAACATGGATAAGAAATGTGAACACTGCGGTGCAAAGAAGTACTAAGGAGAATCTGCTGGACTGTGCTGCTCTCAAGGGAAAGTACGACTGGCAAATTGGGAAAAACCGCCACAACCATTGAAGACTCTCATGCTGGGAACAACACCAGAGTCAAACATTTCTTGGAAAATATACTGAAGTACAATTCATGCTTCCAGATGACATCCTTTGGAGCTACCAGAGTAGTTCGTGAGCACGGATACATGCCCACATTCAAAGTCCAGGGTCAAGTCTATCACAAAGCAGGATCCCTCTTACCACTGGAAGATGAGCAGGCAAAGTTCCTCCAAATCTACTTCATGGGAGATCATGAAAACCAGACTACTATCAGGTGTGGTAACATTCAAGGTGTCAGACATGACATTGTCCTATCTATCCAAGAAATGCTGCATGAGCGCAACACGTATGTACAGTCATTTAAAAATGCCCTGGAAAACATGCCTTCTGACGAGTACAAAGTCAGGATCAAAGCAGACACGACCCCTAAGGGAGAACATGAAAGAAGACTCAATGCTCCTGTAGTTGATGAAGTAGCCATCCTTATTGTCGGTCAAGAGTTTGAGAAAAGAGACATCATACTCAAAATGGGAGACGAGTCGCTCACAAGAATATCAGAGACACATCGATCCTATGATGCACTGCAGTATCCTCTCATCTTCTGGAAGGTAAAGACGGATATCACTTCAACATTCCTCACACAGATCCAGCGACTGGTGCAGCAAAAGTAGGTACGAAAGTCTCATCCAATGACTTTTATTCATACAGATTCATGATCAGAGAAGACAGTTTCAACCAGATACTAAGATCAAGGAACCTCTTCCACCAGTTTGTAGTGGACATGTAAGCCAAAATTGAAACAGAAAGACTCACCTTCATACGACTCAACCAAAAGAAGCTCAGGGTTGATGACTACATTCAACTGAGAGATGCAGTAGCAAGGGATGGACATGTGGGTAATGTTGGACAGCTGGTGATTCTCCCCTCTTCCTTCACTGGAGGTCCGCGATACATGCATGAAAAGACTCAGGATGCCATGACCTACGTCAGAAACTATAGACGACCAGATCTCTTCATTACTGTTACATGCAACCCTGTATGGACTGACATAACAGAAGCTCTAATGGAAGGCCAGAAAGGACAAGATCGGCATGACATTACAGCGAGAGTATTTCGTCAGAAAGTGATCAAACTCATGGACTTACGAGCAAAAGCATCAATCCTTGGCCCTACACGGTGCTACATGTACTCCACTGAGTGGCAGAAACGAGGTCTACCACATGCCCATGTCTTGATCTGGCTGAAAGAGAAACTTCGACCGAACATGATTGACAACTGCATACGAGCAGAGTTTCCTGATCCAGAAGAAGATCCAGTTCTCTATGAGATCATCAAGAAGCAAATGATTCATGGGCCATGTGGACCATTCAACAGACACTCTCCATGCATGAAAGATGGACGTTGCACCAAAATCTTCCCAAAAGACCTGATAAAGGATACTCAGAGTGGAGAAGATGGCTGTCCTCAGTACAGGAGAAGAGCGCCAGGCGGTGGAGGTTTTACAGCAGTGTTGCGACCTGGAACAGACAGTGAAATAACAGTAGACAACAAATGGGTGGTCCCCTACAATCCTCTTTTGAGTAAAGCATTCAATGCGCACATCAATCACTGCATTCTTCAAGCTTTCACAGGAAGATGAGTTTGCTCAAATCCTCCTGTATGTTGACGTACCCAAGTTCTACATATGGCAGGCTTCAATGAAAAAGTTCCAGAGAAGAGCTCAAGGATCCGATGTTAAAGGATATCCAGGGATAAAGTCAGGCAATGCTTTGGGACGTGTCTACACGGTTCACCCCAACAACTTTGAATGCTATTGTTTGAGACTACTTTTGCACCACATCTGTGGCCCAACATCATATGCAGCACTCAAGACAGTG
>NW_024721257.1:0-16251 GCF_018991925.1 Homarus americanus | reverse complement strand
GGTGGAGGAGAGAGGGAGGAGTGGAAAGAAGGGGAGAGGGGAGGAGAAGGGGGAGAGGGAGGGGAGGTGTGGAGGAAGGAGGGAGAAAGGGAGGGTGGAGAGGGAGGGAGGGAGGCAAAGGAAGGAAGGGAGAGAAGGGGGAGGTGGAAGAAGGGAGAGAGGGAAGGGTGGAAAGAAGGGAGAGAGGGGAGGGAGAGAAGGGGGAGGGAAGATAGAAGGGAGAGAGGGAGGGTGGAAAGAAGGAGGGAGGGGGAAGAAGGGGGAGAGGAGGGAGGGAAGGAAGGGGAGGGAGGGAGGAAGAAGGGGGAGAGGGGAGGGAGGGGAGGGAAGGGAGGGGAGGGAGAAGAAGGGGAGAGGGAGGGGAGGGAGGGTGGAAAGAAGGGAGGGAGGGAGGGAAGAAGGGGGAGAGGGGAGGGAGGGTGGGAAGAAGGGAGGGAGAGAAGGGGAGGGTGATAGAAGGAGAGAGGGAGGTGAAGAAGGGGGAGAGGAGGAGGAAGGGAGAGGGAGGGAGGGTGGAAGGAAGGAGGGAGAGAAGGGGAAGGGTGGATAGAAGGGAGGAGGAGGTTGGAAGGAAGGAGGGAGAGAAGGGGAGGGTGGAAGAAGGGAGAGAGGAAGGGTGGAGAAGGGAGAGAGGGAAGGAAGAAGGGGAGAGGGAGGAAGGGGGAGAGGGAGGAGGTGAAGGAAGGGAGGAGAGAAGGGGAGGGTGAAAAAGGAGAGAGGAGGGTGGAAGAGAGGAGGAGGGAGAAGAAGGAGAGAGAAGGGGAGGTGGAAAAGAAGGGAGGAGGGAAGGCAAGAAAGGGAGAGGGGAGGAAGAAGGAAGGGAGAGGGAGGGAGGGTGGAAGGGAGGAGAGAAGGGGAAGGTAGGACAAGGGGAGAGGGAGGGATGGGAAGGGAGGGAGAGAAGGGGAGGGTGGATAGAAAGGAGAGAGGAGGTGGGAAAGAAGGGAGAGAGGGAGGGTGGAAAGAAGGGAGAGGGGAGGAGGGAAGGGGAGAGGGAGGGAGGTGGGAAGAAAGGAGGGAGAAGGGGAGGTGGATAGAAGGAGAGAGGGAGGGAAGAAGGGGAGAGGGGAGAAGGGGAGAGGGAGGGAGAAGGAAGGAAGGAGCGAGAGAGAAGGAGAGTGTGGAGAAAGGAGAGAGGGAGGGTGGAAAGAAGGGAGAGAGGAAGAAGGGGAGAGGGAGGAGGGAGGGTGAAGGAAGGAGGAGAAGGGGGAGGGTGGAAAGAAGGGAGGGAGGAAGGAAGAAGGGGGAGAGGAAGGAGGTGAAAAGAAAGGAGGGGGGAAGGAACAGAGGAAACAGAGAGCAAAGCAGGGAAAGGAGAGAATTAAGACAACTGAAGAAACAACCCACACACCAACAAAACAAAACCAACCCAACCCAACCCAACCCAACCCAACCCAACCCAACCCAACCTAACCCAACCCAACCCAACTAAACCCAACCCAACCCAACCCAACCCAACCTAACCCAACCCAACCCAACCCAACCCAACCCAACCTAACCCAACCCAACCCAACCCAACCTAACCTAACCCAACCCAACCCAAAATCAACCACAGATAAAACAAAAAGGTCATTATCTACTCAATCACTACCCGATCTAAAAAAATAAATAGGATTAACATCACATTCCCCTTATCGGTAGAACAGTCTGGTCACCGATTAAAAACATTCTACTCGATAATCATACCCCACTATAAAACCCCTACCCCCATACCATACCCTACCCCCACACCATAACCCCCCCCACACCATACACCTCACCCCCCACCATACCCCTCACCCCACACCATACCCCCACCCCCCACCTCCCCACCATACCCCCAACCCCACACCAACCCGCCTCCCAACACCATACCCCAACCCCACACACCCCCACTACCCCACACCACATACCCCCACCCCCACACTACACCCCCTACCCCACACTATACCCCCCACACCATACCCCAAACACACACTATACCCCTGCCCCCACTATACCCCCCCACCAAAAACACCCCCACCCCTGCATACACCACAAAAAAATAAAAAAGAAAAGAAAATAAAAAACCAAATTGCTAAAAAAAAAAAAACTAGACATCCAATTACAGTGTGGGTTAAAAAATTGTAGCCATTATACGCCAAAAATTATAAAATGACTAGTTTGTCTCGTAGTGAAAAAGAAAGGAAAATTTGGAATTCCATATTGTAGAATGGTATATTTGAGCACATTCCTGGAGGGGGTTAATAACGTCTACATGTTGTCTAACTTCACTATTCCTGTTAGCCATACGTACACTCAAATACATACATGCATGTCAACAAACCATCCACGACACAGTCACCCTGATATAACATTGTCCACCTTGCTCCTGCCTGGGGAGACCTCGACGCACATCAACAAGTGAGGAGAACAATGTTGTTGTTTTGTCACGAACGTAGCATGTAAATCTGTTTGTATACATATTTCTGACACCGTTTTATTTACACACACACACACACACACACACGAGGGGAGTCAATTTACCTGCATATTATTTTTAAGTGATGCAAAACTCAAAAAAAATAAAAATAATAATCAAAACTGCAAGGTGTCTTGTGTGTGTGTGAAGTGTGATATAGTGTAGCGGTTTTAATGCGTGTCAGGGTTCAATAATGCTCAAGTCTCTTCCCTTAATTCCATTCACGGTAACGTCACATGCTTCAGAAAGGTGAGTTCCAGAGAAGCTCCTGCCGATTTTTTTTAATTAAAATAGTGGGATTACCTGATAACTAGACACACCTAGCTAACCTAACCTAAATTATCAAACCATTATAACGTAATTTAATTTATATTTCCCTAACCTAAAAAAGAGGTAGGAGGAGGGCACCTGTAAGACCTCCTGGGTCATGGCAGCGTCTCAACAGGTAACAACACTGGGTTACCTGGGCTGTAGGAGGATCAGAGGGTTAAAAGC
Organism: Homarus americanus; assembly: GCF_018991925.1. NCBI lineage: Eukaryota > Metazoa > Arthropoda > Malacostraca > Decapoda > Nephropidae > Homarus > Homarus americanus. Next base: position 13,316 of record NW_024721257.1, on the reverse strand, counting down.
ACTGTGTAATCCTCCTTACCAGTTAATAACCTTAACTATAACGTCATAAAGATACCTGCCACATCACCTGCGTTCCTGAAGGAGGGTGGTTGTTGGGGTTGAGGGTTGGTGGATTGGTGGAGTTAGGGTAGTGGTTAGGGTGGTGAGAGGAATGGTAAAGTGAAGGAGGTGGTGAGAAGAGGTTAGTAGGAAGGTGGTGAAAGGAGGCAGGGTATTGATGGGGCAAGAGGGTGAAGGAGGTGGAAGGGTGGGTGGTGAGAGGGAGCACCTGTGTGTGTGTGTGTGTGTGTGTGTGTGTGTGTGTTGTGTCATTAACCTCACACCATCACATTGTGTACGTGAGGAACTTATAATACACACAGAAGGTGTCAGGTACTCCAGGTCTCGCACTGCGGCAGGTGATAAAACAGTAGAACGATCTGGTGTTTCCTCCATAAACTGAAACTTTTACAGAGAAAAAAGAGGAGTTCATCATCACATTGAACACACCTGGAGGGGAATCGAGTGTTTTAAGACCTTAACCTAACCTAACGTATCCCACTCTGACCTAACTAACCTAATTTGCCCAACAAAAACTATTGCATCCTAATCTAACCTAACCTAACCTAACCTCCACATACAGAAGAAAAAAGACATCCACATTATTTCACCTGCGATTAAACACCTTGCTAGTAGGTGTTAAATTAGGTTTGGTTAGGTTAGGTTAGGTAAAATATCTATTTTAAAAGTGAAGTAAACATGAGGAAGAGGAAAGAAATAGAGAGAAACAAGGAGGGGTGTGAGGGGTGTGAGGGGGTGAGGGGGTGTGAGGGGGTGTGGGAGGGAGGGGGGGAGGTGGGGGGGGAGGGGATGAGGGGGGTGAGGGAGGGGTGTGAGGGGGTGTGAGGGGGTGTGGGGGGGAGGGGGTGAGGTGTGGGGGGGTGTGAGGGGGGTGTGGGGAGAGGTGTGAGGGGGTGAGAGGTGTGGGGGGGTGTGAGGGGGTGGAGGTGTGGGGGGTGTGAGGGGGGTGAGGGAGGTGTGAGGGGGTGAGGGGGTGGGGGTGAGGGGGTGTGAGGGGGGTGAGGGGGGGTGAGGGGGGGGAGGGTGAGGAGGTGTGAGGGAGGTGAGGGGGTGGAGGGAGGGGAGGAGGTGAGGGGGGGGAGGGGGGAGGGGGGGTGGGGGGGTGAGGAGGTGAGGGGGTGTGGGGGGGGGGGGTGAGGGGGGTGAGGGAGGTTGAGGGAGGTGTGAGGGGGGTGGAGGGGGGGATGAGGGGGTGAGGGAGGTGTGAGGGGGGTGTGGGGGGGGTGGGGGAGTAGGGATTTGTGGGCTAATCTTAATGCTTCATCCGAAAATTGTAAATAAATCAGTTAATGGGTTCAAGTGCTGTTGTTAGGAGGTGTAGTTGGCGGGAAATTGCAGTAAATTGATGACGTGTTAAGCATTGTATACAGTGGCAGAGGAAACTGTGGTCTTGGATGAATGAATGGGATGTAGGTGCCGAGAGAGAGAGAGAGAGAGAGAGAGAGAGAGAGAGAGAGAGAGAGAGAGAGAGAGAGAGAGAGAGAGAGAGAGAGAGAGAGAGAGATTCAGACATACAGACATTCAGATCACACAGACATTCAGACATTCAACTTTTACATTAGATCGAACAGGTTAAAAAAATGAAAGATTCAATATGGATAGTCATCAATAGTTGGAGTTTATGTCTGCCCTGACCTGTAATGGGGTCTATAAACATTATGGCTCACACGGCAACTATAATTTCTATACTATGATGGTATATATAGAGAGGTCTATATGAAAACAAAAATGGATTAATGGATTGTTTTTATTTTCTTGTTTGGTTTCCCTGTGTGTGTGTGTGTGTGTGTGTGTGTGTGTGTGTGTGTGTGTGTGTGTGTGTGTGTGTGTGTAGTCAGCTTTTACACCCACAGGATGCACACATCTCGTGATTCACAAGCAGAGTGTTGAAAAACTCACCCATCAGTGCTTGTAACCTTTAAAATACACACACACACACACACACACACAGACACACAGACACACACACACAGACACAGACACACGCACGCACCTGTACAACTCCCACCCTTCACACACCTTGATGTTCACCTTGGACCAATCATCATCATTACCCGGCCATATATGTTAACTTTCTGTCCAACGTCACAGAATCCACAACATAATGTTTTCCTTCTCAACTTCCAACGACATTCATCACATTCTGTCCAATACCACAGCATCTAATACATCAACATTCTCACCAAAATCACCAAATACATCACCATATTTACTCACAACATTTGAACCAACATCACAACATCCAACATTTACACATATTAACCTTACTGACCGGGTACCATAACATTCATCATCATATCAGTCACATTTCAACAATCTCAACCCAAATCACAACATTCATGGCTAAATAAAATTAATATAAAAACAATAACAAACCCTTCCACAGGTATTTGAGACAGGTGATCGCCCTCCCCTCCTAATCAATTACTCATACACCTCACACTCTCTCACCCTCTTCCTCACTCACTGCATTCACCCACTCTTCTCCTTTAATGACTCTTCCCTCCCTCCCTCCTTTCCTTCCTTCCTCTCTCCCCTTCCTCTCTCCTTCTCAACCCTATCACATTATCACTCCATTTATCTTCTCTTCCATCTAGTATTTACAAGTGTGTCTGCTACCTGTTGTGATGCCTCTGTTGTCTAATTATTTTTTTATTCTCTTTTCGTTGTCTTTTTTATATATATTCGTAAATAGGAACGACTAAGACATGCTAGTATTTTTTCTACATTTGCTATTAGTCTATTACATTACACTAGCCACACCTATCCCATATTCTACACCTCAATGATGTCTCTTCCACATTACACTAGCCACACCTATCCCATTATTCTATCCCTCAATGATGTCTCTTCCACATTACACAAGCCACACCTATCCCATATTCTACCCTTAATAATGTCTCTTCCACATTACACTAGCCACCTATCCCATATTCTACCCCCTCAGTGATGTTCTTCACATTACACCGCCACACCTATCCCATATTCTACACCTCAATGATGTCTCTTCCACATTACACTAGCCACACCTATCCCATTATTCTATCCCTCAATGATGTCTCTTCCACATTACACTAGCCACACCTATCCCATATTCTACCCCTCAATGATGTCTCTTCCACATTACACTAGCCACACCTATCCCATATTCTATCCCTCAATGATGTCTCTTCCACATTACACTAGCCACACCTATCCCATATTCCCACCCCTCAGTGATGTTCCCTTCCACATTACACTAGCCACACTCTATCCCATATTCTTCACTCCCTCAATGATGTCTCTTTCACATTACACTAGCCAATACCTATCCCATATTCTACCCTCAATGATGCCCTTTCACATTACACTAGCCACACCTATCCCATATTCTACACTCCTTAATGATGTCTCTTCCACATTACACTAGCCACACCTATCCCATATTCTACCCCCTCAATGATGTCTCTTTCACATTACATTAGCCACACACCTATCCTATTGTTCTAAATCCCTCAATGATGTCTCTTCCACATTACACTAGCCACATCTATCCCATATTCTACCCCTCAATGATGTCTCTTCCACATTACACTAGCCACACCTATCCCATATTCTATCCTCAATGATGTTTCTTCCACATTACACTAGCCACACCTATCCTATTCCTACCCTCAATGATGTCTCTTCCACATTACACTAGCCACACCTATCCCATATTCTATCCCTCAATGATGTCTCTTCCACATTACACTAGCCACACCTATCCCATTATTCTATCCCTCAATGATGTCTCTTCCACATTACACCAGCCAATAATCATCCCATATTCTATCCCTCAATGATGTCTCTTCCACATTACACTAGCCACACCTATCCCATATTCTACACCTCAATGATGTCTCTTCCACATTACACTAGCCACACCTATCCCATTATTCTATCCCTCAATGATGTCTCTTCCACATTACACTAGCCACACCTATCCCATATTCTACCCCTCAATGATGTCTCTTCCACATTACACTAGCCACACCTATCCCATATTCTATCCCTCAATGATGTCTCTTCCACATTACACTCGCCACACCTATCCCATATTCTACCCCTCTTCCACGTGCTATCACTTATGCGTGTAAGCCCTACCCTTCTGGACATATCTCATTATAGTAATACACAAAGTAAATAATATCCTCCCTTGGTATACCTGAACAACACTAACAATTTCGGCATCTGCGCACCTGTAATTAGGACCCATTGTGTTCCTCTCACCTGTTTAAACCGCCGTAATCTTTTTTTTTTCCCCTTTAACCCTTTATTTTATCATTATTTCCACCCCATGTCTTTATCCTCTCCACCTCTTCCTACCTGTATCATCTCATTATCACCTGTTATCACCTATTTATATCATTATCACGTCTCCTTCCTCTACCTTTTCCATACAATTATCAACTTTTCCTCTCTTCTTCTTCTTCTTCCTCTTCCTCTCCAATTCTCTCCCCTCTCACCGCACCTCCACCTCACCAGTTGATCATTACTACCATTTCTCCTTCTTTATTACCTTTATTACCTCTTACTGTTCGTAGCGCCCTCGGATACATTTGATTTGGTTATTCACACACACACACACACACACACACACACACACACACACACACACACACACACACACACACACACACACACAGACAGACAGACAGAGACGAGCAGACAGACAGACAGACAGACAGACAGACAGACACACACGCACACACACACACACACAGACAGACAGACAGACAGACAGACAGACAGACAGACAGACAGACAGACAGACAGACAGACAGACACACACACACACACACACACACACACAGACAGACGAATGACACAGACTCACACACACACACACACACACACACACACACACACACACACACACACACACACACACACACACACACACACACACACACACACACACACACACACACACACACACACACAAAAAGTTTACTCCCAATGTTATAGAGCTGTAACAAATTAATATTGGAATTCTATCTAAGCGGCAAAATGGAGTGGTTTGCACCATAATTACCACAGCTAGAGGACGCGGGTCTACACTAACTACACCTGTGTGTGTGTGTGTTGTGTGTGTGTGTGTGTGTGTGTGTGAAGATAACTTAGCAATCTAAAAACATTATCAAATTATAGAATTTACATCAGGGATAAACGATGACTTATGGGATGATGATGGTAGGGTGGTGGTGGTGGGTGGTGGTGGTAGGTAGGTAGATGAAAGGGTACAGATGGTGGTGGTGGTAGGTGACAGGTGGTGATGGTGGAAGAGGAAGGTGGAGCCTGGTTGAGAAAGTGGGGTGACAGACAGAACGAGAGAGAGAGAGAGAGAGAGAGAGAGAGAGAGAGAGAGAGAGAGAGAGAGAGAGAGAGAGAGAGAGAGAGAGAGAGAGAGAGAGAGACTATAACCCCTGCAATATAATGAATGACAAACCACCTACCATTACCATATAACTTCCCCTAATCACCACCAACCATTCTTTCATCTTTATTTTACTTACATACAGATTATATCGTGTGTGTGTGTGTGTGTGTGTGTGTGTGTGTGTGTGTCTGTGTGTGTGTGTGTGTGTGTGTGTGCTGTTCTGTGTCTGTGTGTGTGTGTGTGTGTGTGTGTGTTGTGTGTTTTTTACTTATTTATCCTGTAAAGATCACTAGGTAATTATTACATTAATTATAGCCCTAATTAGTGGACACACAGAGAAAATTAACCATCTCCTCGATTAACAAAACTATCGGACAAATGAACGACGCTGGGACCCACCCAAAATGACTCTTCCTTAACCTCCTCTTCTCCATCCTCCTCCTTCTCCCATTCCCACCAAAAGAAACAATCTCTCAGGTGTTGATCTATACCAAATTTCCTAAACATATTTACACAGTTCACGTTGTTGTTTTTTTTTCTCTAATTTTCTTATTTTCTTCCGAGTTTGGGAGATTTGTTACGCCAAGGTTTGATCTCAGAAATGGAGAGAGAGAGAGAGAGAGAGAAAAAAAAAAAGAGAGAGAGAGAGAGAGAGAGAGAGAGAGAGAGAGAGAGTCCTATATTACCAAGCAACACAAGGCATAATATCCCCCCTCGTCTCCACCTCACCTCCCTACCTTCACTTCACCTGTTTTGCCTACATAAAAAGAATAACACGATTAAGGCATTATTCTCTGTGTGTGTCTGCGCTTTTCTTTCTTTCTGTCTATCTGTCTGTCTCTTTCTTTATTTCTGTCTTTCTACCTTCACTCTGTCTTTACACATGTTATTATTGAGTCTTAGTCGTTCAGTCCTTCTCCGTTTACAGATATTGTAAAAAGTAAAAATTAATTGTTTATCTGTTCGTCTGTCTGTCTGTCTGTCGTTCAATGTTCACACACACACACACACACACACACACACACACACACACACACACACACACACACAGCATAATCCACGGTATTACCAAGGTGACAAATTAGTACCAAAGAAGCTCTAACTTAGGTCGGATTACCTGGACGAAAAACCTTGAAACGACATGTACATCTTCAGGTATGGAAGTATGTATGTCTCCTCTGTGATATATCGTTAGTACGTCGTATACTATGATATATATATATGATGCTCTAAATGTGTATACAGTAACATCTTTGTTCATTATATATCTGATATAATACTGATAGAGAGACTTAACCTGTATTTGTATCAGTACCTGTAACCGAGCTATCATAATTACTTAAATAGAAGTATATGTATGGGTATTGTTATCGCAGTTGGTTTATGCTGGTGTCAGTGTACGTCGGCTGCCTTGTCCGGAACAAACATTGATCTTCAGCCATGACCACGCGGCGTGGCGGCTCACGCGAGATCGCCCTTCGATTATTTTTACAGATTCCCCTGGAGGCGGCATAGTTTATTGAGCACCCCTTACATCCTGTGCGTGATGAAAATCGCCTCGAGGATCCTCTAACGCACGACCTCGCCAGATGCGGCGAAGATTGCCGGCGTCAGTGCTACACCGGAAGTGTTATCACCTGCCGTACTGGCGAATGAGTATTGCGTGAGTGCTGGCGTTTACACATCAATATATTTTACAAAAGACGGGTTTCAATCTTCCTTTGACTCCGTCACCTGAACGTCCATAACCCAAAGCTTATAGTGATATGATGAGTATACCATATAATGCAACAAGATATACTGATATACTGATGTTATATTAGAGTGTGAATATATCTTCCATACGTCCGTTCATGTTCATATAGGAACAATATGTATATTATTCCCCGGAGCCTGTTCCAATATAGTGCAGGTTGACCTTGAAACAGGCAAATGAAAATCTATATTCAAAAGGAGACAGAGCATCAGTCAAATTACGGCTGACCGGTTTGACGTCAGCAGGGAAATTTCTTGAATCAATTATAGCAGATAGCATCCGATCGCATCTAGAGAAAATTAATTCTAATGCACCTCAACATACTACAAAGGAAAATCTTGTCAACAAATTCCTAATTTAGAAAGTCTCGAGGTAGTAGATAATGACGAAAAACATGATGTTATTTAATTTTATAAAGCATTTGGCAGAGCACGCATCAGAGGCTTCTGAGAAAAATTAAGGCACAAAGGGGAAAGTTTAAATTGATAAAATCATGGTTTCACCAATAGAACGCAGAGGGTCATGAAATGAAGAATCTTGAGGCCATAACCAGTGTTCCAGTGTTAGTAATAAGCCCAATCTTGTTCATAATTCACACAAACGATCTAGATACTGATCAGCAGACATAAAGCGCAGGATGACACCAAAATAGGGCGGAAAATTATTCAGGGCAGATGCAAATGCATTACAGGAGGATCTAAATATAGTGCAGGGGTGGTCTGAAAATGGCAATGAAATTCAACACCAGCAAGTGCAGCGTACTTAATATTAAAGAACAAATATTTATAATGATAACAGCCTTAACAACATCAACCTAGAGAAGTCGACTCAGAAGAAACCTAGGGTACTTCCTAGCGGACCCACGGCTGAAAAACAGTGCGTTAATGTTCGAAGGCAAACAGAGTATGGGTTTTATATCTAGAAGTGTAAGTAACAAAGAGGCAGAGGTCTTATTGCAACTATCTTGCGCTAGTCAGGCCGCACTGATTATGCGGTTCAGTTCTGGTGCCCCATTATAGAATGGATATAAATTCACCAGAGTTTGCAGAAGAAGAATGACAAAATGAGATTCGGGACTTAGAAACCTTCCATATCAGGATAGGTTAAAGAAACTTAACTTGCATTCCTAGAAAGACGAAGAGGGGAGATATGATAGAAGTATTTAAGGAATCAATAAAGGAGATATAGATAAAGTTCTTATAATATCCACAGGATAGACTCCGGAGCAACGATCAAGTTGGATAAGTTTAGGGTTTAGGAGGGAGATAGGAGAAACTGGTTCACAAATAGGGTGGTGGACAGTGGAACAAGCTTAGCAACTTGTAGGTGCTGGAACTCTAAAGCCAAAAGGAGGATGATAGATTCATGGATGATAGAGAGTGGTAGAACTCTCGACAGAGCTGCCATGTACAGGCCAACCAGCCTATTGCAGACTCCTTATTTTCTTATGTTCTATAGCCCATGTCTCAACCCCCACTACCATCCCACACCCTGAGGAGGAGGTGAGGGGAGGCACAGGAGGTAGCAAGAGAAAAAGAGATGAGGGGGGAGAGAATAGAAGAGGACAGAAGAGGTGAAACAAGATAAAGGAAGCAGAGAGGAAGGAGATTAAAGAGGAGAAGATCAAAAGAGAGGTGAAGGAGTTGGGGGTGGATGAGAGGAGGGAAGGAGGGAGGAGGAGGAGGATTGGAGGTTAGAGTACGGGGGTGGTCCATCGCCACGTAGTAGGTATTCCACCCAGAGTCCATATTTGTCTAGCAAGTTCAGGCTTGACTAAGGATGGCTAACGTCCGTCTTCCTCCTCTGCTGTCTGTTGCTCGTACCAGTCGACCACTTAACATCTCACTGTGGTTGCACCTCTCACTGCTAGAGGGAAGGCTTCCATCTACCCACCAGTGGTTTGGTAAGGTAAGAAAATGTCGAGCACAGTCTCTCTATCTCATACAATAAGAACATTAAAAAATAAATATAACTAAACACCACATATATTAAACCATTTTCCCAATTCGTTAACACTTTACAAGAAGGAGTAAGAAAAATACCAAATAGAAAAACAATCGAAATTAAATGACATGGAAAATAATAGATGAGAAAGAAAACGAAAATGAAAAGGTAAAAAATGATAAGTAGATGACAAAAACAACAGAAAAGTAAAAGATAATAAAAAAACAGAACAAAAGAGGAACAAGAAAATGATACATTGGTGATTAAACATGAAGTTAGAAGATGGATTGCTGGGGGCTAGGGAACGCGGGGGCTAGAATTGGGGCTAGGGAGGCTGGGGTGAGGTGACTGGTGAGGGGGCCCAGCCAGTGAGTGGGGGGGGTTTGTGTCTGGCCTGGCTGGTGGCTAGATCATGACCTCAGGCTACAATAAAAATCACATTACGGAAACACAGAAGCTGACAGTCACATCACAAGAAATCAACCCGGACTCAACATGCTTAGAGACAAATTAGCAGCTTAGAAACCAGTTCATCTGGAGAAGGAAGGAGGTGGGTTTCAATTCCTACATCAGGTACACATCAGTCGCTGCACCAGACATCTACTGACATGTGTTCTCTAGCATGGTAAGAGAACAACATGTGGAGATAATACTATTGCTGGTGAACTAACATATTATTCTCTGTTGGTGTGGAATTAAAATGAACGAGAATAATACGCAGGGGAGTGGGGTGGGGAGTGGGGAGTGGAGGGGATGGGAGGGGAGGAAGGTGAGGAGGGAGGGAAGGGGTGGGAGGGACGGAGGGGGGAGATAATATTATTGCCCTGGACCCACTCCACCCGTCAAGATACAAGCAATCAAGGCACCCGCCAGACGGAATTGAATTCTTCGTCGCCACCGTTCGTTCAGCTCGGCCAAATAAGGTGATAAAACCAAATCATGATAATTCCAGGTAATGCTAAAATGATTTCCAATTAGCCTGAGATACAATTTACGTTACCTCAGGCCGGAACATCCATCGTCAGAGGAGCAGGACACACACACACAGCCACACACACACACACACACACAGCACACACACGCACACGCGCACACACACACACACACACACACACACACACACATTGGTCATTGTTGACATCATCTCCTCCCTTGCCCTGCTACACCAACCAGCTGGGCAGGGCGAAAGGAGAGGAGGGGAGGAGGCGGGACGGCTTTTACTATAGTCCCTGCAAATATTCGGACGCCATTAATATTAGATATTCTTTAAAGTTACACTAAAATACGAGATTATGTGAAAATCCCAATACAGCAATGAGGTTTTACGCTTTTACGGCATAAACCAAAACTCATCCCAACCTTGCCCAGCCTAGCTTTAGCCTAACCTATAGCCTAGCCTGGTGTTCAAACAGAGAGAAGATGTTGGGCAGAGGGCAAAACCGGTGTTATTGTAATGTTTTGATGACTACAACTTCACCCCAAGTATCTTAAGGGACAGACTAATTAACAAACCTGATAGAAATATTACTACATCTTTAGATTTTAAAGGTCACCTGAAGATTAATTACCCTAACTCTACCGATGAAATTAGCCTGAAGTAGGTTAGGTTGCTGCTATAGTGTCTAATCTTGTAAACGTCTCAACCAGGCATTCTAAATCACACACACACACACACACACACCCACACAAACAACACCACACACACACAACCTCTCATACAACCCCCCCCCCACACACACACACACACACCCCACACACAACCCTCATTAATAAACCTCAATAACACACTTAATAATAAAATCAACCCAATATCGAACATCATACCCAAAACAACCTAATCCAACTACGCCACCGAGAGAAAACACACACACACCAAGAGAGGGTAAAGAATCTACATCAAACTATCATTGAACTCATTGGTGCCAGACTAGATGAACGTCCTGGGATATTCAAATTAGAGAGACGTAAAGGAGCGTTTGAAGTATAGACTGTTAAATTGGGCCGGGAGGACAACGGGATTACGGGGAGACAGAGAGAGAACTGGGAGAGATAGGTTGAGAGAAAGAGGTAGAGATAGGTAGAGAGAATCGAGGTGGAGATAGGGTTGAGAGAAACAGTGTAGAGAGATAGGAGAGAGAATTTGTCGTGGGAGAGAGATAGAGGAAGAGACATTTGGCTTGGGAGAGACTGAATAGAGAGCTCTGTTTAAATCTACGAGAAATAAAAGAGAATGGAAGGAATTTGTTTGAAGAGAGACACTAAGGATGAGAGATAATTAGAGACAATTAGGATAACATTGAGGAAGACCAAGAGAAATGCTGAGACACAATGGAAACATACTGAGATATTGTTAAAGATCATCCTTGGACGAACAGGACCACAAGACAACAAGGAGAAATAACCTGGACATCATACCAGGTGAGGAGAGCAGACAAGACATCCCTTGAAGGTCATACTGAAGGCCACGCTGGAGGAGGAGCTGAAGGAGGAGGCTGCATGGAAGCCAAGTGCAAAAAGGTCATACTTGAATACACACATTGAGGAGGGAGGACAAGAGAGGTCATAATTAAAGCAGCAGGCCTGAAGGAGGAGAAGGAGGAGGAGGAGGAGAGTAATGGGGAGTGATAAGGATAAAGGAAGATAAAAGAGACTCTAAAGGAAACAAGGAGAGAGAAAGAGAGAGAGAGAGAGAGAGAGAGAGAGAGGAGGACACAAACCCAGTGAAACATAAGGATGGAGGGCCTTAATGAGGGAGGGAGGAGGGAGGGGAGGAGGAGGAGAAAATAAGAAGAGAAAGAGGGAGGAAAGAGAGAAGAGTGAGAGAGAGAGGAGAGAGGTGATCCATCTGTCATAAAGGGTGCTGTATGCCGAGCGCCCCCCTGTCCCCCTCACTGCCTCCCCCGCCCTGCTGGGACCATGGCTAATGGACGCCAGGCGAGACTCTCACCTGATGGAATTTCAGGAGAATTAGGAGATGAAGGAACTAAAATACACATGTAAGAGGAGAATAAAGGAACTGCGTGATAATCGAATTACCATGGATGGCGATGTGGATGATGGCAGGTATGTGGGGAGGGGGCAGGTGGATGGGATGATGGATGTTAAGAGGTGTGGGGTGGTGGATGGGTAGAATGATGTAAGATGGATGTGGATGAGATGGTTTATATATTATGAGAGAGAGAGAGAGAGAGAGAGAGAGAGAGAGAGAGAGAGAGAGAGAGAGAGAGAGAGAGACAACCCAAACACACTATTATGAAGCAGGCGGCTGCCCGCCCTCTTACCTCCTAAACTTCAATTTCCGAATTATAACTCTTCCCCCCACCCCACCCTCTCCTTCACCCTTTCTGCCAAAGGAAGAGACAGAAGTTGTTAAGAGGGAGGAGGGAGAAAGAGAGGAAGGAGGGGAGGAGAAGATGAAGGAGGAGGAGGAGGAGGAGGGGAGCACAAAGACACAGAAGACAGAGGAAGGTCTGAGAGGAGCGAACATGCACTTGGCTCCTTGCTTTCTTTCTTCTCCTATTCTCTCTTTCCTCCTCCTCTACCCATTGATTAATTCACGTCTCTCTCATTCATTCCACTTTCCAAGGTTCTTCACCCTCATTTTCACCATTTCACACAATTCTCCTTTCCGTTCTGCTAATTTCTTGCCTATCCAAATATTCTTTTAACCTCATTACCTTTCTTCTAATTCTATTTTTATCTATTTTATTTTTATTCTTATTATTCCTTTTTCTTTATTATTTAAGTTATTTTAGATTTTAATTATTGCCATTGTATTTATTTTTATTTATTTTTTAATCTATTTCTTATTTACTCATTTGTCATTATTTCTTGTCTTTTCTTTCAATATTTTTTGTTATTTCTCTCTCTGGTTCGCCCATTCATATTACTATTTTGGCTACCCAATTCTATAGTTCTAGTTATTATCGCTTCTTCGTTCTTTATCATTTTACTTGCTTTTGTCTCTTGCTATCACGTTTCACTCTGTCTACCAAGTTATCAAATGTTTTGTGTCTTCTATCTGTCTTGCCTCTTTCCTCTCAGTTAGTAATAATCATCGCTCTTGCACTTATTTTCTCCTATTATTTCTGTCTCTATATACCTTATCTCCTCTCTATGAGGCTTAAGACCACATCGCTTCTCATTCCATTTCTG
>NW_024721256.1:0-8590 GCF_018991925.1 Homarus americanus | reverse complement strand
ACTCGTTGATGGGGCTTTGTTATACTCGATCAGGGGCCTTTATTATACTCCATCATGGTCTTTGTTATACTCGATCAGGGGACTTTGTTATACTCGATCAGAGGACTTTGTTATACTCGATCAGGGGACTTTGTTATTCTCGATCAGGAGGCTTTCGTTTCCTCGATCAGGTGTCATTTGTTATAATTCATCTTGGTCTTTGTTATACTCCATCAGGGGCCTTTGTTATACTCGACAAGGGGAATTTGTTATACTCGATCACGGGACTTTGTTATACTTAATCAGGGGACTTTGTAATATTCGATCAGGGGGGCTTTGTTATAATCGACCAGGGGCCTTTGTTATGCTCGATAAGGGGACTTTATTATAATCGATCAGGGGACTTTGTTATACTCGATCAGGGGACTTTGTTATACTCGATCAGAGGACTTTGTTATACTCGATCAGGGGGCGTTGTTTTCCTTGATCAGGGGTCTTTGTTATACTCCATCAGGGGCCTTTGTTATACTCGATTAGGGGACTTTGTTATACTTGATCACTGGACTTTGTAATATTCGTTCAGGGGCTTTGTTATACTCGACCAGGGGAGCCTTTGTTATGCTCGATAAAGGGAATTTTGTTATACTCTATCAGGGGCCTTTATTATTCTCGATCAGGGGACTTTGTTTTACTCGACCAGGGGACTTTGTTATACTCGATCAGGGGACTTTGTTATACTCGATCAGGGGAATTTGTTATACTCGACCAGGGGACTTTGTTATACACGACCAGGGGACTTTGCTATACTCGATCAGAGGACTTTGTTATACTCGATGGGGGGACTTTGTTATACTCGATCACGGGACTTTGTTATACTTGATCAGGGGACTTTGTATTATTTGATGAGGGGGGTTTTGTTATGCTCGAAGAGGGGCCTTTGTTATGCTCGATAAGTGTACTTTGTTATATTCGATCAGAGGACTTTGTTATTCTCGATCAGGGGCCTTGGTTATACTGGACCAGGGGACTTTGTTATACTCGACCAGGGGACATTGTTATACTCGATCAGGGGACTTTCTTATACTCGATCAGGGGGCTTTGATATACTCGATCAGGGGACTTTGTTATACTCCATCAGGGGCCTTTGTTATACTCGACCAGGGGGCTTTGTTATATTCGATTAGGGGACTTTGTTATACTCGAAACAGGGGCCTTTGTTATGGTCAACCAGGGGACTTTGTTATACTCAATCAGGGGACTTTGTTATACTCGACCAGGGGACTTTGTTATACTCGATCAGGGGACTTTGTTATACTTGATCACTGGATTTTGTAATATTCGATCAGGGGGACTTTGTTATACTCTACCAGGGTCCTTTGTTATGCTCGACCAGTGGCCTTTGTTATACTCGACCATGGGACTTTGTTATACTCGATCAGGGGACTTTGATTTACTCGATCAGGAGTCTTTATTATACTCAATCAAGAGCCATTGTTATACTCGATCAGGGGACTTTGTTATACTCGACCAGGGGACTTTGTTATACTCGATCAGGGGCCTTTATTATACTCAATCAAGGGCCTTTGTTATACTCGATCAGGTTACTTTATTACTCGACCAGGGGACTTTGTTATACTCGGCCAGGGGACTTTGTTATACTCGATCAGGGGACTTTGTTATACTCGACCAGGGGGCTTTGTTATACTCGATTTGAGGACTTTGTTATACTCGACCAGGGGACTTTGTTTTACTCGATCTGAGGACTTTGTTATACTTGTTCAGGGTCTTTGTTATACTCCACCAGGGAACTTTGTTATACTCGATCAGGGGACTTTGTTATACTCGTTGATGGGGCTTTGTTATACTCGATCAGGGGCCTTTATTATACTCCATCATGGTCTTTGTTATACTCGATCAGAGGACTTTGTTATACTCGAGCAGGGGGCTTTGTTATTCTCCACCAGGGTGCTTTGTTATACTCGATCAGGGGACTTTGTTATACTCGATCAGGAGGATTTCGTTTCCTCGATCAGGTGACATTTGTTATAATTCATTATGGTCTTTGTTATACTCCATCAGGGGCCTTTGTTATACTCGACAAGGGGAATTTGTTATACTCGATCAGGGGACTTTGTTATACTTAATTAGGGGACTTTGTAATATTTGATCGGGGGGCTTTGTTATAATCGACCAGGGGCCTTTGTTATGCTCGATAAGGGGACTTTATTATAATCGATCAGGGGACTTTGTTATACTCAATCAGGGGACTTTGTTACACTCGATCAGGGGACTTTGTTATACTCGATCAGGGGGCGTTGTTTTCCTTGATCAGGGGTCTTTGTTATACTCCATCAGGGGCCTTTGTTATACTCGATTAGGGGACTTTGTTATACTCGATGTGGGGGTTTTGATATACTCCATCAGGGGACTTTGTTATACTCGATCAGGGGACTTTGTTATACCTGATGAGTAGGCTTTGTTATACTCGATCAGGGGACTTTGTTATACCTGATGAGTATGACTTGTTATACTCGATGAGGGGACTTTGTTATGCTCGACCAGGGTCCTTTCTTATGCTCGACCAGTGGCCTTTGTTATACTCGATCAGGGGGCTTTGTTATATTCGATTAGGGGACTTTGTTATACTCGTTGAGGGGCATTTGTTATACTCGATCAAGGGAATTTGTTATACTCGACCAGGGGACTTTCTTATACTCGATCAGGGGAATTTGTTATACTCGATGAGTGGGCTTTGTTGTCATCGATCAAAGGAATTTGTTATACTCGACCAGGGGACTTTACTGTACTCGCCCAGGGAACTTTGTTATACAGGGGATATGGAATACTCCATCAGCGGATGTGTTATACTCAATCAGGGTACTTTGTTATACTCGATCAGGAGGCTTTGTTATATTCAACCGGGGGCCTTTGTTATACTCGATCATGGGCCTTTGTTATACTCGATCAGGTGACTTTGTTATAATCGACCATGGGACTTTGTTATACTCAATCAGGGGACTTTTTTATACTCGATCAGGGGAATTTGTTATACTCGATCGGGGGAATTTGTTTTACTCGATCAGGGGGCTTTGTTATACTCGATCAAGGGACATTGTTATACTCGATCAGGGGCCTTTATTATACTCAATCAAGGGCCTTTGTTATACTCGATCAGGTGACTTTATTACTCGACCAGGGGACTTTGTTATACTCGACCAGGGGACTTTGTTTTACTCGATCTGAGGACTTTGTTATACTCGATCAGGGGCTTTGTTATACTCGACCAGGGGACTTTGTTATACTCGATCAGGGGACTTTGTTATACTCGACCAGGGGGCTTTGTTATACTCGATCTGAGGAATTTGTTATACTCGAACAGGGGACTTTGTTTTACTCGATCTGAGGACTTTGTTATACTTGTTCAGGGTCTTTGTTATACTCCACCAGGGAACTTTGTTATACTCGATCAGGGGACTTTGTTATACTCGTTGATGGGGCTTTGTTATACTCGATCAGGGGCCTTCATTATACTCCATCATGGTCTTTGTTATACTCGATCAGGGGACTTTGTTATACTCGATCAGAGGACTTTGTTATACTCGATCAGGGGGCTTTGTTATTCTCCACCAGGGTGCTTTGTTATACTCGATCAGGGGACTTTGTTATACCCGATCAGATGAGTTTGTTATACTCGATCAGGGGGCTTTGTTATTCTCCACCAGGGTGCTTTGTTATACTCGATCAGGGGACTCTGTTATACTCGATCAGGAGGCTTTGTTTTCCTCGATCAGGTGACATTTGTTATACTCCATCTTGGTCTTTGTTATACTCCATCAGGGGCCTTTGTTATTCTCGACAAGGGGAATTTGTTATATTCGATTAGGGGACTTTGTTATACTCGATGAGGGGCATTTGTTATACTCGATCAAGGGCCTTTGCTATACTCGATCAGGGGGCTTTGTTATACTCGAACAAGGGACTTTGTTATACTTTATCAGGGGGCTTTGTTATACTCGATCAGGGGACTCTTCTATATTCGATCAGGGGACTTTGATATACTCGATTAGGGGCCTTTGTTTATACTCGTCAGGGGGCTTTGTTATACTCGATCAGGGGACATTACTATTCTCAGACAGAAGAACTTTGTTATACGATCAGGGATATGTTTTTACCGATCAGGGGATGTGTTACTCTTTCGATCAGGGGACTTCTTCTCTCGATCAGGATGTCTTTGTTACACTCAACCGGGGGCCTTTGTTATACTCGATCAAGGGACTTTGTTATATTCGATCAGGGGACTTTGTTTTACTCGATCTGGGGGCTTTGTTTTCCTCGATCAGGGGATTTTGTTATACTCCATCAGGGTCTTTGTTATACTCCATTAGGGGCCTTTGTTATACTCGACCAGGGGACTTTGTTGTAATTGATCAGGGGACTTTGTAATATTCGATCAGGGGGGCTTTGTTATACTCGACCAGGGGCCTTTGTTATGCTCGATAAGGGGACTTTGTTATACTCGATAAGGGGCCTTTGTTATACTCGATAAGGGGCCTTTGTTATACTCGATCAGGGGACTTATACTCGACCAGGGGACTTTGTTATACTCGATCAGGGGTCTTTGTTATACTCGATGAGGGGCCTTTGTTATACTCGATGAGGGGGCTTTGATATACTCGATCAGGGTATTTGTTATACTCGATGATTGGACTTTGTTATACTCGATCAGGGGACTTTATTATACTCGACCAGGGTCCTTTGTTATGCTCGACCGTAGCGCTGTTATACTCGATCAAAGGGCTTTGTTATATTCGATTAGGGGACTTTGTTATATACTCGATGAGGGCATTTCTTATACTCGATCAAGGAGCCTTTGCTATACTCGATCAGTGAACTTTGTTATATACTCGACCAGGGGCTTTGTTATTCTCCACCGGGGTGCTTTGTTATACTCGATCAGGGGACTTTTGT
Organism: Homarus americanus; assembly: GCF_018991925.1. NCBI lineage: Eukaryota > Metazoa > Arthropoda > Malacostraca > Decapoda > Nephropidae > Homarus > Homarus americanus. The sequence continues at coordinate 3,643 of NW_024721256.1, read as the reverse complement.
TATACTCGATCAGGAAGCTTTGTTTTCTTCAGGTGACATTTGTTATACTCCATCTTGGTCTTTGTTGTACTCCATCAGGGGCCTTTGTTATACTCGACAAGGGGAATTTGTTATACTCGATCAGGGGACTTTGTTATACTTAATCAGGGGACTTTGTAATATTCGATCAGGGGGTCTTTGTTATAATCGACCAGGGGCCTTTCTTATGCTCGATAAGGAGACTTTATTATACTCGATCAGGGGCCTTTGTTATACTCGATTAGGGGACATTACTCTACTCGACCAGGGAAATTTGTTATACACGATCAGGGGATATGTTATACTCGATCAGGGGATATTTTATACTCGATCAGAGGGCTTTGTTTTCCTCGATCAGGGAACTTTGTTATACCCCATCAGGTTCTTTGTAATACTCCATTAGGGGCCTTTGTTATACTCCATCAGGGTCTTTGTTATACTTGATCAGGGGACTTTGTTAAACTTGATCAGGGGACTTTGCATTATTCGATCGGGGGGCTTTGTTATGCTCGACCAGGGGCCTTTGTTATGCTCGATAAGGGGCCTTTGTTATACTCGATCAGGGGCCTTGGTTATACTCGACCAAAGGACTTTGTTATACTCGATCAGGGGAATTTTTTATACTCGACAAGGGGACTTTGTTATACTCGATCAGGGGACTTTGTTATACTCGATCAGGGGGCGTTGTTTTCCTTGATCAGGGGTCTTTGTTATACTCCATCAGGGGCCTTTGTTATACTCGACCAGGGGATTTTGTTATACTCGATTAGGGGACTTTGTTATACTTGATCACTGGACTTTGTAATATTCGTTCAGGGGGGCTTTGTTATACTCGACCAGGGGCCTTTGTTATGCTCGATAAGGGGACTTTGTTATACTCGATCAGGGGCCTTTGTTATTCTCGATCAGGAGACTTTGTTTTGCTCGACCAGGGGACTTTGTTATACTCAATCAGGGGACTTTGTTATACTCGATCAGGGAGTTTTGTTTTCCTCGACCAGGGGACTTTGTTATACTCGATTAGGGGACTTTGTTATATTCCATCAGGGGCCTTTGTTATACTCGACCAGGGGACTTTGTTATACTCGATCAGGGGACTTTGTTATACTTGATCACTGGATTTTGTAATATTCGATCAGGGGGGCTTTGTTATACTCGACCAGGGGGCTTTGCTTTACTCGATCAGAGGACTTTGTTTTACTCGACCAGGGGACTTTGTTTTACTCGATCTGAGGACTTCGTTATACTTGTTCAGGGTCTTTGTTATACTCCACCAGGGAACTTTGTTATACTCGATCAGCGGACTTTGTTATACTCGTTGATGGGGCTTTGTTATACTCGATCAGGGGCCTTTATTATACTCCATCATGGTCTTTGTTATACTCGATCACGGGACTTTGTTATACTTGATCAGGGGACTTTGTATTATTCGATGAGGGGGGGTTTGTTATGCTCGAAGAGGGGCCTTTGTTATGCTCGATAAGTGGACTTTGGTATATTCGATCAGAGGACTTTGTTATTCTCGATCAGGGGCCTTGGTTATACTCGACCAGGGGACTTTGTTATACTCGACCAGGGGACATTGTTATACTCGATCAGGGGAATTTGCAATACTCGACCAGGGTACTTTGTTGTACTCGATAAGGGGACTTTGTTATGCTCGATGAGGGGCCTTGGTTATACTCGACCAAAGGGCTTTGTTATACTCGACAAAAGGAGTTTGTTATACTCGATCAGGGGACTTTGTTATACTTGATCACTGGACTTTGTAATATTCGATCAGGGGGGCTTTGTTATGCTCGACCAAGGGCCTTTGTTATGCTCGATAAGGGGACTTTGTTATACCCGATCAGGGGATTTTGTTATACTCGATCAGGGGCCTTTGTTATGCTCGGCCAGAGGACTTTGTTATACTCGATCAGGGGACTTTCTTATACTCGATCAGGGGGCTGTGATATACTCGATCAGGGGACTTTGTTATACTCCATCAGGGGCCTTTGTTATACTCGACCAAGGGGCTTTGTTATATTCGATTAGGGGACTTTGTTATACTCGACCAGGGGCCTTTGTTATGGTCAACCAGGGACTTTGTTATACTCAATCAGGGGACTTTGTTATACTCGATCAGGGAGCTTTGTTTTCCTCGACCAGGGGACTTTCTTATACTCGATTAGGGGACTTTGTTATATTCCATCAGGGGCCTTTGTTATACTCGACCAGGGGACTTTGTTATACTCGATCAGGGGACTTTGTTATACTTGATCACTGGATTTTGTAATATTCGATCAGGGGGGCTTTGTTATACTCTACCAGGGTCCTTTGTTATGCTCGACCAGTGGCCATTGTTATACTCGACCATGGGACTTTGTTATACTCGATCAGGGGACTTTGATATACTCGATCAGGGGTCTTTATTATACTCAATCAAGGGCCATTGCTATACTCGATCAGGGGACTTTGTTATACTCGACCAGGGGACTTTGTTATACTCGATCAGGGGCCTTTATTATACTCAATCAAAGGGCCTTTGTTATATTCGATCAGGTGACTTTATTACTCGACCAGGGGACTTTGTTATACTCGACCAGGGGACTTTGTTATACTCGATCTGAGGACTTTGTTATACTCCACCAGGGGACTTTGTTTTACTCGATCTGAGGACTTTGTTATACTTGTTCAGGGTCTTTGTTATACTCCACCAGGGAACTTTGTTATACTCGATCAGGGGAATTTGTTATACTCGTTGATGGGGCTTTGTTATACTCGATCAGGGGCCTTTATTATACTCCATCATGGTCTTTGTTATACTCGATCAGGGGACTTTGTTATACTCGATCAGAGGACTTTGTTATACTCGAGCAGGGGGCTTTGTTATTCTCCACCAGGGTGCTTTGTTATACTCGATCAGGGGACTTTGTTATTCTCGATCAGGAGGCTTTCGTTTCCTCGATCAGGTGTCATTTGTTATAATTCATCTTGGTCTTTGTTATACTCCATCAGGGGCCTTTGTTATACTCGACAAGGGGAATTTCTTATACTTGATCAGGGGACTTTGTTATACTTAATCAGGGGACTTTGTAATATTCGATCAGGGGGGCTTTGTTATAATCGACCAGGGGCCTTTGTTATGCTCGATAAGGGGACTTTATTATAATCGATCAGGGGACTTTGTTATACTCGATCAGGGGACTTTGTTATACTCGATCAGGGGACTTTGTTATACTCGATCAGGGGGCGTTGTTTTCCTTGATCAGGGGTCTTTGTTATACTCCATCAGGGGCCTTTGTTATACTCGATTAGGGGACATTGTTATACTTGATCACTGGACTTTGTAATATTCGTTCAGGGGGGCTTTGTTATACTCGACCAGGGCCCTTTGTTATGCTCGATAAAGGGAATTTTGTTATACTCTATCAGGGGCCTTTGTTATTCTCGATCAGGGGACTTTGTTTTTCTCGACCAGGGGACTTTGTTATATTCGATCAGAGGACTTTGTTATTCTCGATCAGGGGCCTTGGTTATACTCGACCAGGGGACTTTGTTATACTCGACCAGGGGACATTGTTATACTCGATCAGGGGACTTTCTTATACTCGATCAGGGGGCTTTGATATACTCGATCAGG
>NW_024721255.1:0-17435 GCF_018991925.1 Homarus americanus | reverse complement strand
GTGCCCGGCCGTCACACCCCTGGCCATGGCACTGAAGGTGTGCCCGGCCCTCACACCCTGGGTCATGGTTCTGGAGGGGTGCCCCACCCTCACACCCTGGTTCAAAGCACTGTATGGTTGTCCGGCACTCACACCACCGTTTCATGGCACTTATGGGGTGCCCGGCCCTGACACCCAGGTTCATGACTCTGAAAGGGTGCCCGGCCTTCACACCCCGGGTCATGGCACTGAAGGGGAGCTCGGCCCACACACCCCGGGTCATGGCTCTGAAGGGGTGCCCGGCCCTCACACCCCGGGTCATGTCACTAAAGGGGTGCCCGGCCCTCACACCCCGGGTCATGTCACTGAAGGGCTGTCCGGCCCTCACACCCCGGGTTATGGCACTGATGAGGTGCCCGGCCCTCACACCCCTGGCCATGGCACTGAAGGTTTCCCCGGCCCTCAAACCCCTGGTCATGTACCTAAAGTGATGCCCGGCTCTCACTCCACGATTTATGGCACTGGAAGGGTGCCCGGCCCTCACACCCCGGGCCTTGGTGCTGGAGGGGTGTCAGGCCCTGACACACCCGGGTCATTACACTGAAGGGGTGCCCGGCAGTCACACCCGAGGCCATGGTGCTGGAGGGGTTCCCGGCCCTCACACCCCAGGTCATGTCACTGAAAGGGTGCCCGGCCCTCACACCCCGGGTCATGTCACTGAAGGGGTGCCCAGCTCTCACACTCCGGGTTATGGCACTGAAGGGGTGCCTGGCCCTCACACCCTGGGTTATGTCACTGAAGGGGTATCCAGCTCTCACAGTCCGTGACATGGCACTGAAGGGGTGCCTGGCCCTCACACCCAGGGTCATGGTGCTGAAGGGGTGCCCGGCACTCACACCCCGGTTCGTAACACTGTAGGGGTGCCATGCCCCCACACCCCATTTCATGGCAATGAAGGGGTGCCCGGCTCTAACACCCCGATTCATGTCACTTATGGGGTGCCCTGCCCTCATACCCTGGTTCAAAACTGTGTATGGGTGCCCGGCCCTCACACCCCTGGTCATGTACCTAATTTGGAGCCCGGCCCTCACGCCCCGTTTCATGGCACTGGAAGGGTGCCCGGCCCTCACACCCCGGGCCATGGTGCTGGAGGGCTGTCAGGCCCTGACACACCCGGGGAATGACAATGAAGAGGTGGCCGGCGCTCACACCACAGGCCATGGTGCTGGAGGGGTGCCCTGCCCTCACACCCCGGGTCATGTCACTGAATGGGTGCCAGCCCTCACTCCGGTTCATGGCACTGGAAGCGGTGCCACAACCCTCACACCCGGGTCATGGTGCTGGGCGTGCCCTGCCCCTCACCCAGGGTCATGTCACTAAAAGGGTGCCCGGCCCTCACACCCCCGGCCATGGTGCTGGAGGGCTGTCAGGCCCTGACACACCCGGGTCATGACACTGAAGGGGTGACGGCCCTCACACCCCAGGCCTTGGTGCTGGAGGGGTGCCCTGCCCTCACACCCCGGGTCACATCACTGAAAGGGTGTCCGGCCCTCACACTCCGGTTCAGGGCACTGAAGGGGTGCCTGGCCCTCACACTCCGGGTCATGGCACTGTAGGGGTGCCTGGCCCTCACACCCCGGGTCATGGTGCTGGAGGGGTGCCCGGCCCTGACACCCCGGGTCATGCGAAGGGGTGCCCGGCCCTCACACCCTGGTTCAAAGCAATTTATGGGTGCCCGGCACTCACATCCCGTTTCATGGCACTTAAGGGGTGCCCGGCCCTCACACCCAGGTTCCTGACACTGAAAGGGTGCCCGGCCCTGACACCCCGGGTCATGTGAAGGGGTGCCCGGTCCTCACACCCCGGTTCATAACACTGTAGGGGTGCTCTGCCCCCACACCCCGTTTCATGACACTGAAGGGGTGCCCGGCCCTAACACCACGGTTCATGTCACTTATGGGGTGCCCGGCCCTGACACCCCGGGTCATGGTGCTGGAGGGGTGCCCGGCCCTGACACCCAGGGTCATGTGAAGGGGTGCTCGGCCCTCACACCCTGGTTCAAAGCACTGTATGGGTGCCCGGCACTCACACCCCGGGTCATGTCACTGAAGGGGTGCCTGGCCCTCACACCCCGGATCATGGTGTTGAAGGGGTGCCCGGCCATTACACCCCGGGTCATGTGAAAAGGTGCCCGGCCCTCACAACCCCGATTCATGAAACTGAAGGGGTGCCCGGCCCTAACACCTTGGTTCATGTCACTTATGGGGTGCCCGGCCCTCACACTCCGGGTCATGGTGCTGAAGGGGTGCCCGGCCCTCACACCCTGGGTCATGTCACTGAAGAGGTGCCCGGCCCTCACACCCCGGGTCATGTCACTGAAGGGGTGCCCGGCTTTCACCACGGGTCATGGCACTGATGAGGTGCCCGGCCCTCACACCCCTGGCCATGGCACTGAAGGTTTGCCCGGCCCTCACACCCCTGGTCATGTACCTAAAGTGGTGCCCGGCCCTCACACCCCGATTCATGGCACTGAAAGGGTGCCTGGCCGTCACAGCCCGGGCCATGGTGCTGGAGGGGTGTCAGGCCCTGACACACCCGGGTTATGACACAGAAGGGGTGCCCGGCCCACACACCCCCAGGCCATGGTGCTGGAGGGGTGCCCGGCCCTCACACCCCCGGTCATGGCACTGATGAGGTTCCCGCCGTCACACCCCTGGCCATGGCACTGAAGGTTTGCCCGGCCCTCACACCCCGATTCATGGCACTGAAAGGGTGCCCGGCCCTCACACCCCGGGCCATGGTGCTGGAGGGATGTCAGGCCCTGACACACCCAGGTCATGACACTGAAGTGGTGCCCGGCCCTCACACCCCAGGCCATGGTGCTGGAGGGGAGCCCGGCACTCACACGCCGGTCATGGCACTGAAAAGGTGCCTGGCCCTCACACCCCGTGTCATGTGAAGGGGTGCCTGGCCCTCACACCCCGGTTTATAGCTCTGTAGGGGTGCCCAGCTCTCACACTCCGGGTCATGGCACTGAAGGGGTGCCTGGCCCTCACACCCCGGGTCATGGTGCTGAAGGGGTGCCCGGCCCTTACACCCCGGGTCATGTGATGGGGTGCCAAGCCCTCACACCCTGGGTCATGTCACTGGAGGGGTGCCCAGCCCTCACACACCGGGTCATGGCACTGATGAGGTGCCCGGCCCTCACACCCCTGGCCCTGGCACTGAAGGTTTGCCCGGCGCTCACACCCCTGGTCATGTACCTAACGTGGTGTCCGGCCCTCACACCCCGATTCATGGCACTGAAAGGGTGCCCGGCCCTCACACCCTGGGCCATGGTGCTGGAGGGGAGTCAGGCCCTGACACACCCGGGTTATGACACTGAAGGGGTGCTTGGCCCTCACACACCGGGTCATGGTGCTGGAGGGGAGCCATGCCCTCACACCCCGGGCCATGGTGCTGGAGGGGTGCCCGGCCCTCACATACCGGGTCATGGAGCTGAAGGGGTGCCCAGACATCACACCCCGGGTCATGTCACTGAAGGGGTGCCCGGCCCTCACACCCTGGGCCATGGTGCTGGAGGGGAGTCAGGCCCTGACACCCCGGTTCATGTCACTTATGGGGTGCCCGGCCCTCACACCCCGGGTCATGGTACTGGAGGGGTGCCCGGTCCTGACACCCCGGGTCATGCGAAGGGGTGCCCGGCCATCACACCCTGGTTCAAAGCACTGTATGGGTGCCCGGCACTCACATCACGTTTCATGGCACTTAAGGGGTGACCGGCCCTCACACCCAGGTTACTGACCCTGAAAGGGTGCCCGGCTCTGACACCCCGGTTCATGTGAAGGGGTGCCGGTAGGGTGTGTCAATTTTGTCAACATGTTAAAAATCAAATTTGGTAGTCAAAATATTGTGCCTCTTTATGTCTAAACTTGAGATTAGCAAACAAAAATGAATTGAAATAACCCTCACCTACATCAATTATACCTTAAAGTTTCAAATATCAGTATTTCAACAAATTAATGAGACTTGATTAGAATTATTCACTTGATATTAACTAATCTCATGTAAGCATATGGATTATGGAGTATTTTATGGTTCTATAGCTTGTGTACAATATGCATGTCAGAACATGAACATGAACAGGCTCTCCGTGTGGGACAGTTTAATTCTTGTTTTGACTTGTACCAAGCGTGAGGATAAGGCGCCCGGCTCACTCTCCTTCTAGATATCATAGACGGTGGTTTGCTCTCATTGCACTTGCACCTACTCTACCAGACGAATTCTACATTTTAATTATTGTAAGTAGGGCATATTGATTGTCGCAGTTACTTATATCATTGTATAAAACATTATGTTCTAAGAAATTATTATGTTATTTCTGTTACAGCATTTTTGATAAACAAATTGATATTTTTTGAAACAACAATTGAATTATGAAACATTGAAATATTTTTCTATTTGTCAGATAGTGTGAAGATGTCAAAATTGAAGACAAGAAGTCAGTTGTCAACCCACTTGAGCCTGCTAGTTGGTAAAGGGAAGGAGCTTCCTGTATCAGAACTTCCAACAGTGAGAGACATGCTAAGATTAGGGTTACTCCTTCGAGAAAAAAATGCAAAGGACAGAAGGAACTATACAGATAAAGAACTCATAAATGACATGATAGTCCCTCTTCTGCATCAATGGACAAAAGCTAATGCACTATTCAAACCACCTGTGATTAATCAGTGTCGAACTATTGAGCTAAAACTAACGAAATTATGGCACAAAGCAGTTGAAACATCACTTGGTAAAGGAAACTTGGCCAGGAAAAATGAATTTCTGCACACACTTGATACTCTGTTTGACATTTTGACCTGCAAGTGCTCCATACAATTATGTTCTGAATCCAACTGTTCTCACTCAGGTAAGAGAGAAAATAATTCCCACATTGATTGTGGTTGTCCTCGTGAAAAGAAGATCCCTGTTTTAGAGCTTGAATTTATAAAGGCACAGAGGACAAAGGCAGAAGGCCAAGGAAGTATGCAAATGGGTTCAATAGATTATTCAGAAACAAAGAAGCAGATTGCTAATGCCAAGAAGAGAGAACAAATCCGAGAGAGGGAACAAAAGAAGAAAATGAAGAGTGAAGAAGCCATCCAAAGAGAGGAAGAGCTGTGTCAAGATGTTTATCACTTCTTTGATAGTTCTTCTGATGAACAGGAAGCAACATCAGATGATAGTTCCAAAGAGCCATCTGAACCTTTACCAAAGAAAATGAAATACAACACAAGAAATATTTCAAACATTGCTTTAGCTAGTATTCGCCACCATGCTGGACTTCGTGAGGCTGCAGAAATTGCAACTGCCGCTTGGATAGATGCAGGCCTCATCAGCCGAGAGGATGTATCTTTGGTGATAGATCATAATAAAATTAGAAGAGCACAAGAAAAAATAATGAAGGAAATATCTGATCAGCATGAAAAAGATTTAAGCGAGGGAGGGCTCTCCTGTCTTTTGTTTGATGGAAGAATAGATGACACAAAAGTTTTGCTAGAAGTAGAGGGAGTGAACAGAAAGTTTCCAGGTCTCATCAAAGAAGAACACTACTCTGTCTGTTCTGAGCCTGGTGGTCGGTTTTTGTTTCACTTTGCTCCCGAAACTGAAGTAGAAGGGAAGAAACATGCAGAGGTCATTGCTGATCATATTTTATGTTGGGTTCAGGAGAGAGGACTTGGCAGTTCACTGCAGGCTGTTGGTGGAGATTCAACTGCAGTGAACACCGGATGGCAGGGGGGTGTAATGACGCATTTAGAGAAAAAACTAGGAAGAAGACTTGTTTGGATTGTATGTGATTTACATACAGGCGAGCTACCTCTTCGTCATCTCATCCAGGAACTTGATGGTCCTACAAAGAGCAACAACAAGTGGTCAGGTCCCCTTGGCATCATGCTGGATGAAGCAACACAACTAGAAATAAATACAACCTTTCCAAAGGTCGAAGTTGGCCCTCCCCTTCCGGCGTTGTCTGAAGGAGTCATCAAAGATCTCAGCACAGATCAATCCTATGCTTATCGTATTGCCCAAGCAATAAGATCAGGAGAAGTGCCTCAGTCATTGGCTCTCTTGGAGATTGGACCTGTCAGTCACAGCCGTTGGTTAACTACAGCTCTTCGTTTCTGCAGGATTTGGATTTCCAAACACGAATTGAAGGGCAAAGTGCTGAAGAATTTGAGGTTAATTGTTGAATTTATTATTGGAGTTTATCTTCCCCAGTGGTTTAGTGTGAAACTTAATCCTATGTGGGTGGATGGGCCCAATCACCTTTTGTTTCAATTGCAGCTAGTAAGAACACAGAGGAAGGTAGTGAGGGACATCGTGTTACCTGTGGCAAGAAGGTCCGCTTGGTATGCTCGATCAGAAGCAGTTTTGCAAGCAATGCTTTGCAGTCAATGTACCAATCTCCGAACCGAGGCTGTAGAAGTCATTCTAAAGATTAGAGGAACGCTAATAGATGACGACCAGTTGGGAGACTGTTCGTTTCATTCAAGAAAAGTTCCCCCAATAAACGTCAATGCCACCAAATTGTCAGAATTGGTTGACTTGAGTTTGGAAGTCTTAGAGCCACCATTGACAACAAGTCTAACTAGCCAAGAATTGAGAAACCTTAAAGAGACTCCAATGCAGGTGCCGAAGTGGCCTTCCCACACTCAAAGTGTGGAGAGATGTGTGAAAATGGTCACAGAAGCAGCGGGCCATGTTTACAGCCACGAGAGGCGAGAAGGTTACATCAAAGCACAAATAGCAAGCAGACTACTGATGACAAGAAACCAAAGCAAAGAGAGTATGAAGGCATTGGTTACTTTCAAATAGACTACGGATAATAAAATATAATAATTTGAAACTTGAAACAGTAACATGTGTGCAAACGCTGGTTATGTTATAAATTCACAAATATGTACATTTAAAAATCCATTTGATGTAGGTAGGACTTATTATAAAAAAAAATTTATGCCAGAATATTGTTTTGCATGCTTAAAGACTACAATAAATTGCTACCAAATTACTCGATTTTCAATTTAGCCAGTTCACCCCTAAATTGACACACCCTAGTGCCAGCCCTCACTCCCCGGTTCATAACACTGTAGGGGTGCTCTGCCCCCACACCCCGTTTCATGACACTGAAGGGGTGCCCGGCCCTAACACCACGGTTCATGTCACTTATGGGGTGCCCGGCCCTGACACCCAGGGTCATGGTGCTGGAGGGGTGCCCGGCCCTAACACCCCGGGTAAGGTGAAGGGGTGCCCGGCCCTCACACCCTGGTTCAAAGCACTGTATGGGTGCCCGGCACTCACACTCCGGGTCATGTCACTGAAGGGGTGCCTGGCCCTCACACCCCGGATCATGGTGTTGAAGGGGTGCCCGGCCATTACACCCCGGGTAATGTGAATGGGTGCCCGTCCCTCACAACCCCGATTCATGACACTGAAGGGGTGCCCGGCCCTAACACCTTGGTTCATGCCACTTATGGGGTGCCCTGCCCTCACACCCCGGGTCATGTCACTGAAGGGGGGTGCCTGCCCTACACTCCAGGCCTGCGGGTGACAAGGGGAGCCTGGCCCTCACACCTCGGGTCATGGCACTGAAGGGGTGCCACCTCACACTCCGGGTCATGGCACTGAAGGGGAGTCCGGCCCTCACACCCCGGGTCATGTCACTGAAGGGGTGCCCGGCTTTCACAAAACGGGTCATGGCACTGATGAGGTGCCCGGCCCTCACACCCCTGGCCGTGGCACTGAAGGTTTGCCCGGCCCTCACACCCCTGGTCATGTACCTAAAGTGGTGCCCGGCCCTCACACCCCGATTCATGGCACTGAAAGGGTGCCTGGCCCTCACAGCCCCGGCCATGGTGCTGGAGGGGTGTCAGGTCCTGACACACCCGGGTCATGACACTGAAGGGGTGCCCGGCCCTCACACCCCCAGGCCATGGTGCTGGAGGGGTGCCCGGCCCTCACACACCGGGTCATGGCACTGATGAGGTGCCCGGCCCTCACACCCCTGGCCACTGGCACTGAAGGTTGCCAGCCCTCCTACCCCGATTCATGCTGAAAGGGTGCCAGCCCTCACACCCAGGCCATAGTGCTGGAGGATGTCAGGCCCTGGCACAGGTCATGACATTGAGTGGTGCCCAGCTTCCACCCCAGGCCTTGGTGCTGGGCCCAGCCTGCACCCCCAGTCATGGCACTGAAAGGTGCCTGGCCTCACATGTCATGTAAAGGGGTGCCCGGCCCTCACACCCCGGTTTATAGCTCTGTAGGGGTGCCCAGCTCTCACACTCCGGGTCATGGCACTGAAGGGGTGGCTGGCCCTCACACCCCGGGTCATGGTGCTGAAGGTGTGTCCGGCCCTTACACCCCGGGTCATGTGAAAGGGTGCATGGCCCTCACACCCCGGTTCATAACACTGTAGGGGTGCCCTGCCCCCACACCCCGTTTCATGACACTGATGGGGTGCCCGGCCCTCACACCCCAGGCCATGGGGCTGGAGGGGTTCCCGGCCCTCACACCCCGGGTCATGTCACTGGAGGGGTGCTCAGCTCTCACACACCGGGTCATGGCACTGATGAGGTGCCCGGCCCTCACACCCCTAGCCATGGCACTGAAGGTTTGCCCGGCCCTCACACCCCTGGCCATGTACCTAACGTGGTGTCCGGCCCTCACACCCCGATTCATGGCACTGAAAGGGTGCCCGGCCCTCACACCCCGGGCCATGGTGCTGGAGGGGTGTCAGGCCCTGACACACCCGGGTAATGACACTAAAGGGGGGCCCGGCCCTCACACCCCAGGCCATGATGCTGGAGGGGTGCCCGGCCCTCACACCCCGGGTCATGTAACTGAACGGGTGCCCGGCCCTCACACCCGGGGTCATGTCACTGAAGGGGTGTCCAGCTCTCACAGTCCGGGTCATGGCACTGAAGGGGTGCCTGGCCCTTACACCCCGGGTCATGGTGCTGAAGGGGTACCCGGCCCTTACACCCCGGTTCATGTGAAGGGGTGCCCGGCACTCACACCCCGGTTCGTAACACTGTAGGGGTGCCATGCCCCCACACCCCATTTGATGGCAATGAAGGGGTGCCCGGCCCTAACACCCCGGTTCATGTCACTTATGGGGTGCCCGGCCCTAACACCCCGGGTCATGGCACCGAAAGGGTGCTCGGCCCACACACTCCGGGTCATGTCATTGAAGGGGTGCCCGGCCCTCACACCCCGGTTCACAGTACTGTAGGGGTGCCCGGCCCTCACACCCCGCTTCATGGCACTGAAGGTGTGCCCGGCCCTCACACCCCGGCTTATGGCACTGAAGCGGTGCCCGACCGTCACACCCGTGGCCATGGCACTCCAAGTGTGCCCGGCCCTCACACCCCTGGTCATTGACATAAACGGGTGCCCGGCCCTCACACCCCGGGTCATAGCACTGAAGGGGTGCCCGGCCCTCACTCTCCGGGTCATGGTGCTGGAGGGATGCCCGGCCCTCACACCCCGATTCATGGCACTGAAATCGAGCTCGGCCCTCACACCCCGGGTCATGGCACTGAAGGGTGCCCGGCCCTCACACCCTCGGTCATGTCACTGAAGGGGTGCCCGGCCCTCACACCCCGGGTCATGTTACTGAAGGGGTGTCGGGCCCTCACACCCCGGGTCATGTCAAGGAAGGGGTGCCCGGCCCTCACACCCCGGGTCATGGCACTGATGAGGTGCCCGGCCCTCACAACCCCTGGCCATGGCACTGAAGGTTTGCCCGGCCCTCACACCCCTGGTCATGTACCTAAAGTGGTTCCCGGCCCTCACACCCCGATTCATGGCACTGAAAGGGTGCCTGGCTCTCACAGCCCGGGCCATGGTGCTGGAGGGGTGTCAGGCCCTGACACACCCGGGTCACGACACTGAAGGGGTGCCCGGCCCTCACACCTCCAGGCCATGGTGCTGGAGGGGTGCCCGACCCTCACACCCCCGGTGATGGCACTGATGAGGTGCCCGGCCGTCACACCCCTGGCCATGGCACTGAAGGTTTGGCCGGCCCTCACACCCCTGGTCATGTACCTAATTTGGTGCCCGGCCCTCACACCCCGTTTCATAGCACTGGAAGGGTGCCCGGCCCTCAAACCCCGGGCCATCGTGCTGGAGGGCTGTCAGGCCCTGATACACCCAGGTCATGACACTGAAGGGGTGCCTGGCCCTCACACCCCAGGCCATGGTGCTGGAGGGGTGCCCCGCCTCACACCCCGGGTCATGTCACCGAAAGGGCCCTGGCTCACACCCGGTTCATGGCACTGAAGGGGTGCCTGGCCTCACACCCCGGGTCATCGTGCTGGAGGGGTGCCCTGCCCTCACACCCCGGGTCAAGGTCACTGAAAGGGTCCCCTGCCTCACACTCCGGGTCATGGCACTGAAGGGGTGCCTGGCCCTCACACCCCGGGTCATGGTCTGGAGGGGTGCCCGGTCCTGACAACCCGGGTCATGTGAAGGGGTGCCCGGCCCTCACACCCAGGTTCATGACACTGAAAGGAGATCCGGCCCTCACACCCCGGGTCACGTCAGTGAAGGGGTGCCCGGCCCTCACTCTCCGGGACATAGTGCTCAAGGGGTGCCCGGCCCTAATACCCCGGGTCATGTCACTGAAAGGGTGCCCGGCCCTCACACCACGGATCATGTCAATGAAGGGGTGCCCAGCTCTAACACTCCGGGTCATGGCACTGAAGGGGAGTCCGGCCCTCACACCCCGGGTCATGGCATTGAAGGGGTGCCTGGCCCTCACACCCTGGGTCATGGTGTTGAAGGGGTGCCCGGCCCTTACATCCCGGGTCATGTTTAGGGGTGCCCGGCCCTCACAACCCCGTTTCATGACACTGAAGGGGTGCCCGGCCCTAAAACCTTGGTTCATGTCACTTATGGGGTGCCCGGCCCTCACACCCTGGGTCATGTCACTGAAGGGGTGCCCGTCCCTCACACTCCGGGTCATGGCACTGAATGGGAGCCCGGGCCTCACACCCCTGTCATGGCACTGAAGGGGTGCCCACCCTCACACCCTGGGTCAAGGTGCTGAAGGGGTGCCCGGCGTCACACCCTGGGTCATGTCACTGAAGGGGTGCCCGACCCTCACACCCCGGGTCATGTTACTGAAGGGGTGCCCGGCCCTCACACCCCCGGGTCATGTCAAGGAAGGGGTGCCCGGCCCTCACACCCCGGGTCATGGCACTGATGAGGTGCCCGGCCCTCACAACCCCTGGTCATGGCACTGAAGGTTTGCCCGGCCCTCACACCCCTGGTCATGTACCTAAAGTGGTTCCCGGGCCTCACACCCCGATTCATGGCACTGAAAGGGTGCCTGGCCCTCACAGCCCGGGCCATGGTGCTGGAGGGGTGTCAGGCCCTGACACACCCGGGTCATGACACTGAAGGGGTGTCCGGCCCTCACACCCCCAGGCCATGGTGCTGGAGGGGTGCCCGGCCCTCACACCGCCGGTCATGGCACTGATGAGGTGCCCGGCCGTCACACCCCTGGCCATGGCACTGAAGGTTTTCCCGGCCCTCACACCCCTGGTCATGTACATAATTTGGTGCCCGGCCCTCACACCCCGTTTCATGGCACTGGAAGGGTGCCCGGCCCTAACACCCCGGGCCATGGTGCTGGAGGGCTGTCAGGCCCTGACACACCCGGGTCATGACACTGAAGGGGTGCCCGGCCCTCACACCCCAGGCCATGGTGCTGGAGGGGTGCCCTGCCCTCACACCCCGGGTCATGTCACTGAAAGGGTGCCCGGCCCTGACACCCTGGGGCATGGCACTGATGAGGTGCCCGGCACTCACACCCCTGGTCATGGCACTGAAGGGGTGCCCGGCCCTCACACCCCCAGGTTATGTTACTGAAGGGGTGCCGGGCCCTCACACCCCGGGTCATGTCAAGGAAGGGGTGCCCGGCCTCACACCCCGGGTCATGGCACTGATGAGGAGCCCGGCCCTCACAACCCCTGGCCATGGCACTGAAGGTTTGCCCGGCCCTCACACCCCTGGTCATGTAACTAAAGTGGTTCCCGGCCCTCACACCCCGATTCATGGCACTGAAAGGTTGCCTGGCCCTCACAGCCCGGGCCATGGTGCTGGAGGGGTGTCAGGCCCTGACACACCCGGGTCATGACACTGAAGGGGTGCCCGGCCCTCACACCCCAGGCCATGGTGCTGGAGGGGTGCCCTGCCCTCACACCCCGGGTTATGTCACTGAAAGGGTGCCCGGCCCTCACACTCCGGTTCATGGCACTGAAGGGGTGCCCAGCTCTCACACCCCGGGCCATGGTGCTGGAGGGGTGTCAGGCCCTGACACACCCGAGTCATTACACTGAAGGGGTGCCCGGCCCTCACACCCCAGGCCATGGTGCTGGAGGGGTGCCCGGCCCTCACACCCCGGCTTATGTCACTGAAAGGCTGCCCAGCACTCACACCCCGGGTCATGTCACTGAAGGGGTGCCCGGCCCTCACACCCCGGGTCATGGCACTGAAGGGGTGCCTGGCCCTCACACCCCGGGTCGTGGCACTGATAAGGTGCCCGGCCCTCACTCCCCTGGCCATGGCACTGAAGGTTTGCCCGGCCCTCACATCCCTGGTCATGTACCTAAAGTGGTGCCCGGGCCTCACACCCCGATTTATTGCACTGATAGGGTGCCTGGCCCTCACAGCCCGGGCCATGGTGCTGGAGGGGTGTCAGGCCCTGACACACCCGGGTCATGACACTCAAGGGGTGTCCGGCCCTCACACCCCCAGGCCATGCTGCTGAAGGGGTGCCCAGCCCTCACACCACCGGTTATGGCACTGATAAGGTGCCCGGCCCTCACACCCCAGGCCATGGCACTGAAGGTGCTCAGCTCACACTCCGGGTCATGGCACTGAAGGTGCCCTCGCCTCACACCCTGGCCGCGTCACTGAAGGGTGTCCAGCCTCACAGTCCGGGTCATGGCACTGGCGTGCCCCTGGCCCACACACCCCGGGTCATGGCACTGAAGGGGAGCCCGGCCCTTACACCCCGGGTCATGGCACTGAAAGGGTGACCTGCCCTCACACCCCGGGTCTTGCCACTGACGGGTTGCGTGGCCCTCATACCACGGGTCATGGCACTGCAGGGTTGCGTGGCCCTCACACCCCGGGTCATGGTGCTGGAGGGGTGCCCGGCCCTCACACCCCGGCTTATGTCACTGAAAGGGTGCCCAGCACTCACACCCCGGGTCATGTCACTGAAAGGGTGCCCAGCTCTCACACTCCGGGTCATGGCACTGAAGGGGTGCCTCGCCCTCACACCCTGGGTCATGTCACTGAAGGGGTGTCCAGCTCTCACAGTCCGGGTCATGGCACTGAAGGGGTGCCTGGCTCTCACAGTCCGGGTCATGGTGCTGGAGGGGTGCCCGGCCCTTACACCCCGGGTAATGTGAAGGGGTGCCCGGCACTCACACCCCGGTTCGTAACACTGTAGGGGTGCCATGCCCCCACACCCCATTTCATGGCAATGAAGGGGTGCCCGGCTCTAACACCCCGATTCATGTCACTTATGGGGTGCCCTGCCCTCATACCCTGGTTCAAAACTGTGTATGGGTGCCCGGCCCTCACACCCCTGGTCATGTACCTAATTTGGAGCCCGGCCCTCACGCCCCGTTTCATGGCACTGGAAGGGTGCCCGGCCCTCACACCCCGGGCCATGGTGCTGGAGGGCTGTCAGGCCCTGACACACCCGGGTAATGACAATGAAGAGGTGGCCGGCGCTCACACCACAGGCCATGGTGCTGGAGGGGTGCCCTGCCCTCACACCCCGGGTCATGTCACTGAATGGGTGCCCGGCCCTCACACTCCGGTTCATGGTACTGAAGGTGTGCCTGGCCCTCACACCCCGGGTCATGGTGCTGGAGGGTGCTCCTGCCCTCACACCCCGGGTCATGGCACTGGAAGGGTGCCCGGCCCTCACACCCCGGGCCATGGTGCTGGAGGGCTGTCAGGCCCTGACACACCCGGGTCATGACAATGAAGGGGTGGCCGGCGCTCACACCACAGGCCATGGTGCTGGAGGGGTGCCCTGCCCTCACACCCCGGGTCACATCACTGAAAGGGTGCCCGGCCCTCACACTCCGGTTGAGGGCACTGAAGGGGTGCCTGGCCCTCACATTCCGGGTCATGGCACTGAAGGGGTGCCTGGCCCTCACACCCCGGGTCATGGTGCTGGAGGGGTGCCCGGCCCTGACACCCCGGGTCATGCGAAGGGGTGCCCGGCCCTCACACCCTGGTTCAAAGCACTTTATGGGTGCCCGGCACTCACATCCCGTTTCATGGCATTTAAGGGGTGCCCGGCCCTCACACCCAGGTTCCTGACACTGAAAGGGTGCATTGCCCTGACACCCCGGGTCATGTGAAGGGGTGCCCGGTCCTCACACCCCGGTTCATAACACTGTAGGGGTGCTCTGCCCCCACACCCCGTTTCATGACACTGAAGGGGTGCCCGGCCCTAACACCACGGTTCATGTCACTTATGGGGTGCCCGGCCCTGACACCCCGGGTCATGGTGCTGGAGGTGTGCCCGGCCCTGACACCCCGGGTCATGTGAAGGGGTGCTCGGCCCTCACACCCTGGTTCAAAGCACTGTATGGGTGCCCGGCACTCACACCCCGGGTCATGTCACTGAAGGGGTGCCTGGCCCTCACACCCCGGATCATGGTGTTGAAGGGGTGCCCGGCCATTACACCCCGGGTCATGTGAAAAGGTGCCCGGCCCTCACACCCCGATTCATGAAACTGGAAGAGGTGCCTGGCCCCAACACCTGGTTCATGTCACTGAGGGGTGCCCGGCCCTCAGCACTCCGGTCATGGTGCTGAAGGGGTGCCCGGCCCTCACACCTGGGCCGTCACTGAAGAGTGCCTGCCCTCACACCCCTGGTCATGTCACTGAAGGTGCCTGGCCACACCACTGGGTCATGGCACTGATGAGTTCGGCCCTCACACCCTGGCCATGGCACTGAAGGTTTGCCTGCCTCACACCCTGGTCATGTACTCTGGGTGTGCCCGGCCCTCAACCCGATCCATGCAGGTACTGAGGGGTGCAGCCTGGCCGTCACAGCCCGGGCCATGGTGCTGAGGGGGTGTCAGGCACTGACACACCCGGGTTATGACACTGAAGGGGTGCCCGCCCTACACCCCTGGGCTGCTGGAGGGGTGCCCGGCCCTCACACCCCCGGTCATGGCACTGATGGTTCCCGGCTGCCCACCCCCTGGCCATGGCACTGAAGGTTTGCCGGCCTCACACCCCCATCCAGGCACGGAAAGGTGCCCACCCCTACACCCCGGGCCATGGTGCTGGAGGATGTCAAGCCCTGACACCCAGGTCATGACACTGAAGTGGTGCCCGGCCTCACACCCCAGGCCATGGTGCTGAGGGGGGCCCGGCACTCACCGCCGGTCATGGCACTGAAAGGTGCCTGGCCCTCACACCCCGTGTCATGTGGGGCTGAAGGGGTGCCCGGCCCTTACACCCCGGGTTATGTGACGGGGTGCCCGGCCCTCACACCCTGGGTCGTAACACTGTAGGGTTGCCCTGCCCCCACACCCCGTTTCATGTCACTGAAAGGGTGCCCGGCCCTCACACCCTGGGTCATGTCACTGGAGGGGTGCCCAGCCCTCACACACCGGGTCATGGCACTGTTGAGGTGCCCGGCCCTCACACCCCTGGCCATGGCACTGAAGGTTTGCCCGGCCCTCACACCCCTGGTCATGTACCTAACGTGGTGTCCGGCCCTCACACCCCGATTCATGGCACTGAAAGGGTGCCCGGCACTCACACCCTGGGCCATGGTGCTGGAGGGGAGTCAGGCCCTGACACACCCGGGTTATGACACTGAAGGGGTGCTTGGCCCTCACACACCGGGTCATGGCACTGATGAGGTGCCCGGCCCTCACACCCGTGGCCATGGCACTGAAGGTTTGCCCGGCGCTCACACCCTTGGTCATGTACCTAAAGTGGTGCCCAGCCCTACACCCCGATTCATGGCACTGAAAGGGTGCCCGGCCCTCACACCCAGGGCCATGGTTCTGGAGGGGTCTCCGGCCCTGACACCCCGGGTCATGACACTGAAGGGGTGCCCGGCCCTCACACCCCGGGCCATGGTGCTGGAGGGGAGCCATGCCCTCACACCCCGGGCCATGGTGCTGGAGGGGTGCCCGGCCCTCACATACCGGGTCATGGAGCTGAAGGGGTGCCCAGACATCACACCCCGGGTCATGTCACTGAAGGGGTGCCCGGCCCTCACACCCTGGGCCATGGTGCTGGAGGGGAGTCAGGCCCTGACACCCCGGTTCATGTCACTTATGGGGTGCCCGGCCCTCACACCTCGGGTCATGGTACTGGAGGGGTGCCCGGTCCTGACACCCCGGGTCATGCGAAGGGGTGCTCGGCCCTCACACCCTGGTTCAAAGCACTGTATGGGTGCCCGGCACTCACATCACGTTTCATGGCACTTAAGGGTTGCCCGGCCCTCACACCCAGGTTACTGACACTGAAAGAGTGCCCGGCTCTGACACCCCGGTTCATGTGAAGGGGTGCCCGGCCCTCACTCCCCGGTTCATAACACTGTAGGGGTGCTCTGCCCCCACACCCCGGATCATGGTGTTGTAGGGGTGCCCGGCCATTACACCCCGGGTCATGTGAATGGGTGCCCGGCCCTCACAACCCCGATTCATGACACTGAAGGGGTGCCCGGCCCTAACACCTTGGTTCATGTCACTTATGGGGTGCCCTGCCCTCACACCCCGGTTCATGTCACTGAAGGGGTGCCCGGCCCTTACACTCCAGGTCATGGCACTGAAGGGGAGTCCGGCCCTCACACCCCGGGTCATGTCACTGAAGGGGTGCCCGGCTTTCACAAAACGGGTCATGGCACTGATGAGGTGCCCGGCCCTCACACCCCTGGCCGTGGCACTGAAGGTTTGCCCGGCCCTCACACCCCTGGTCATGTACCTAAAGTGGTGCCCGGCCCTCACACCCCGATTCATGGCACTGAAAGGGTGCCTGGCCCTCACAGCCCGGGCCATGGTGCTGGAGGGGTGTCAGGCCCTGACACACCCGGGTCATGACACTGAAGGGGTGCCCGGCCCTCACACCCCCAGGCCATGGTGCTGGAGGGGTGCCCGGCCCTCACACCCCCGGTCATGGCACTGATGAGGTTCCCAGCAGTCACACCCCTGGCCATGGCACTGAAGGTTTGCCCGGCCCTCACACCCCGATTCATGGCACTGAAAGGGCGCCCGGCCCTCACACCCCGGGCCATGGTGCTGGAGGGATGTCAGGCCCTGACACACCCAGGTCATGACACTGAAGTGGTGCCCGGCCCTCACACCCCAGGCCATGGTGCTGGAGGGGGGCCCGGCCCTCACACCCCGGTCATGGCACTG
>NW_024721254.1:0-1857 GCF_018991925.1 Homarus americanus | reverse complement strand
CATAATGATTGCTTGGAATATTTTTAAAAGAAATTTTCCGATGATTACCGTATATCCGACCTATAAATGACGAGGTGCATAAACCCCCAAATTCCATTTAAAAAGTAGCTTTTGAGCTCTATTTGCTGATAAGACCAGTACCCCAAATGTGACACTTACCTGACTCAGTAGTCCTTTTACCACCATCCTAGTTTTTAAATGGCAATTCACTTCAAGTAATGTCATCCAAATTATACCCGCTGGTGTAGTGTAAACACTAGGCGTCCTAGGCGTGGTGAGTGTTCCAGTCTCGGTGATTGGCACTATTTATACAACAATGTGGTTCAACAACCACATCTCTAATTATGAGTGTTTCATTAGGATTTAGTGAAAAAGGTTACCAGTATGTACTTACTACATACATTTATTACACAAATATATATATATATATATATATATATATATATATATATATATATATATATATATACATATATATATATATATATATATACAATATATATATATATATATATATATATATATATATATATATATATATATATATATATATATATATATATATATATATATATATATATATATATATATATATATATATATATATATATATATATATATATATATATATATATATATGAATATACTATGTACACAAAAATGAATATTTCAATGAATTATTTATAGTGCATTAGTTACTGGTCACTTCTGATGGGCTATAAATAGCCTTCTTTATCTCCTCTCACCTGGAGCCAGACGGAAGGTTTGGTAAATAACATTTTGCTTATTTTCCATTGCTAAATAGATTTACCGAATTATTTGTTTTTTTTTATTTATTTATAATATACTGCAATATATTAAACACACTGTAATTATTTTCTTTAATTTATAAACTGTTTTCGACAAAGGAATGTTCTCCAGTAAGTGTTTCATTAGGATTTGAGTATGAAAAAATATTACATGCTTACACAATTGTTCCTCTTATTGACAACACAACATACATACAGTATATTATTTCTCAGTTTGATCTTTTTTAATTTTGTATTTATTTATAGTTAGTTACTTAAAAATAAGGCCAATTCACTTCAGTAATGGCATCAAAATATTACCAGCTGGTGTAGTGTAAACACTAGTAGCGTCTTGGCGTCTGTAATTAACCGTCGATAGTTTCAAAAATTAATGCACTCAGAGGTCATTTACTGAATATTCTTTAGGAAAAAAATAAAATTTAAATCAATTATTTATGGAGATAAATATTATTATATGAGTAAATATACCGATGCGGTATGCGTACAACCACCTCCCGTCCTCACTGGGAAATGGCGTGGGAGGGGTGTGTGATGATAGCTGTGTTTATTATAGGTATAAATCTCTTTTACGGTATGTTGAACAGGTTTATAATACATTTTATTATTTTTAATATACCGGTAATCTAATTTGAATCCAACACATAGCGTAAGTTTCAAGTATAAAATAATTAATAGTTAAGACCTTGTGAGTGGCTTGATGTTTTCATCACCACTCTTGACACACTAAACCACAATATATTTAAGAGGTAAAATTTTAAACTTGGTGGTTTAGGCACTCTTGGGCGAATTTTTAATGTTCAAATTTACGTCTTATACGCGTGATATCTAAATTTTCAGTACTAACCTAATTATTGGTTTCTCAGGTATTTGGTTGGTGCTGTTATGTTCTAATGGATGTATACTGAAATTAATCCACAATTTCATGTCTGAAGAAAATCATATTTGGGTGGAAAAAAGCGCGCCAAGGGGGACCCTGCGCGTTTCCAGGTCCGAAGCGATATATACGATTTTGTTCAAAATCTGGTGTAGGTACTCCTGAGCATGCGAG
>NW_024721253.1:0-24314 GCF_018991925.1 Homarus americanus | reverse complement strand
TCTCCTTACTTTGTTATGATCTATCACCAGGTGAACATCATCAGGTGTTAACAAACCACCGTCAACCCAGGCAGCTGTTGCTATCTCTGCAGTTTCTCTGAGACCAGTGTGGTGTCGCATGCTGGCTAGAGCTATGCTCGGGATATCTTTCCTATTTCGAATCTTATGCCTGGAAGGTTTGGGATCATTATTTTCTGGGTTAGGGACAAAGTCACCATTCTCCTGGTCAGCACTCGGATCAGCCATGGGGGAAGTCACTAAACTCTGAATCAGCTCGACTCCAATCATCGGCCTTTTTTACCTCACCCTGGGCCTTCTCAAGTCTCTTTTCCTCGGCAACTCTTCTCCTCTTCTGTCTCTCTATGGCAGCCTCCTGTCTCTTGGACTCCGGAATATCTTGGCTAGAAATCATGAGAGCCCCTATACTGCCAGTCTTCTCTCTCTGTGCTTTGACAAATGCAGTTCGATCTAGGAATCTTCAGTTCCATAGCTTGCAAATACAGGAGATGTGGGCCTCAGTTTACAGTCACGATCGCATCCAAACTCGGACAGAGAACAATTGGGCACTTGCAAGTAATTATGTCAAATAACTGGTCCAGTTGCTTGGCAAAGCTGTCCTTAACTGCAAGTTTTCCTCTCCCAAGAGAGCTATCTCTTGCCTTTTCCCAACTGGCTAGCAGTCTCTCACTAATCTTCTTCTGACTTGTTATGACTGGAAGCTTGAACTGAGCGTTAGCCAGAGTGTACTGTGCCAAGACAACTTTGGTCATATCACTGGCAATGTCTTTGTTTGTGTAAGTTCTTTGGTTCTTTTCACTAATTTGCCTGATTAAAACACCGTATCTCAAAGCATCTCTCAATGTAGGCAACTCCGACTTCAGGAGCTCTCTCCCAGACCCAAGATAGTGACTGAGATGGCTGGATTTTTGGTTCCTCGTCCTGACACAAGCAGCCATCGCAAATATTATCAACTTATAAATGCATCAGAATCTGAAACAGAAAAAAAATATTGTTAGTTGGGTTGTTAAAGAATGAAGTCAGAAAGCAATGTTCACTATTTAATTGTAATGCACTAATGCAGCTGTACATTAGATTTTCGATAAATTTCACGCTAAAATTTACCTAGCAAAAGGTTGCAAAATATTGAAACTGAAATTATTTTCTGTTTATATACACTAAAATCTACCAAAAAAGTGATGGGCCATTATTTTTAGCTGATCTTCCCTCCTATGACACACCCTAATATACAAGCCTGTTGGTTTAGTTCACGAATACTTTCAGACAAAATCATCTACTGATTTTGTCCCTCCCGGTAAACTACGACAGACAGACAGACAGCCAAAAGTTTATTTACTCAAGATATTTTAATGCAAATTTTCAATCCTATAAAGGAAAATATAAATTAAAATATACAGTGAGAACGTTTAGGTATGTGGCGATGGTGTGTGTGTGTGTGTGTTTGCTGTAAAGGGTGTGGGAGTGTTGACACTTGCCGACCAGCAGGTGTATTGGTGTGGCAGGGGTGTGTAGCCGTGACGGGTGCAGGGAGGTGCAGGGGGTGTAAGAAAGGGGGGTAAGGAGAGATGGAGGGGATAGAGAGAGAGAGGAGATGCAAGAGGAAGGAAGGAAGGAAGGAGGAAAAAGAGGAGGAAAGAAGGAAGAAGGGAAGGAAGGGAGGAAGAATGGGAGGAAGGAAGGAAGGAAGGAAGGAGGAAAGAGGGGAGGGTTGTAAGAGGTAGAGAGAGAGACGATGTAAGGAGCAAAGGAAAGCATAAGGGGCAGAGGAATGGATGAAAGGAAGGAGGGAGGTGATAAAATAGGGAGTGAATGGAAGGAGGGACGGGGTGAAGGAACTACAGCGGTTTATAGAAGGAGTAGATGGAGGGAAGGGAGGGTAGATGCTGAAATGCGTGGGAGGGTAGGGGAGGGGAGGGGAGGGCAGGAGGAAGGGAGGGAAGGAGGAAGGGAGGGAGGGAACCTGAGAGGGACAAGAGGAGTTGTAGAAGAAGAGTAATAGGGAGCGTCGAGCACGAATACTAGAAGGTAAGAGTGCCAGGGGAGAGAAGCATGGAGGTGGAGTGGAGGCACCAGTGGGGAGGTGGAGTGGAGGCACCAGTGGGGAGGTGGAGTGGAGGCAGCAGTGGGGAGGTGGAGTGGAGGCAACAGTGGGGAGGTGGAGTGGAGGTACCAGTGGGTGGGGAGGTGGAGTGAAGTCACCCAGTGGGGAGGTGGAGGGAGGCACCAGTGGGGGAGGTGGAGGGAGGCACCAGTGGGAGGTGGAGGGAGGCACCAGTGGGGGAGGTGGAGTGGAGGCACCAGTGGGGAGGTGGAGTGAAGGCACCAGTGGGGAGGTGGAGGAGGCACTGTGGGGGAGGTGGGAGCGGAGGCAATTCAGTGGGGAGGTGGAGTGAAGGCACCAGGGGAGGTGGGAGGGAGGCACCAGTGGGGAGGTGAGTGAGGCAAATTCAGTGGGGAGGTGGAGGGAGGCACCAGTGGGAGGTGGGAGTGGGAGGCACCAGTGGGGAGGTGGAGGAAGGGGCAATTCAGTGGGGAGGTGGGAGGGAGGCACCAGTGGGGGAGGTGGGAGGAAGGCAACTGTGTGGGGAGGTGGAGTGGAGGCACCAGTGGGGAGGTGGAGTGGGAGGCACCAGTGGGGAAGGGAGTGGAGGCACCCAGTGGGAGGTGGAGGGAGGCACCAGTGGGGAGGTGGAGTGGAGGCACCAGTGGGAAGGTGGAGGCACCAGTGGGGAGGTGGAGTGGAGGCACCAGTGGGGAGGTGGAGTGGAGGCACCAGTGGGGAGGTGGAGTGGAGGCACCAGTGGGGAGGTGGAGTGGAGGCACCAGTGGGGAGGTGGAAAGGAGGCATCAACGGGAAGGTGGAACGGAGGCAGCACTGGGGAAGTAGAGTGGAGATAATTAAGTTACCCTGAGGGAGCAATAAAAGGTAGTGTGAAAGATATGAAATGGAAAAAAAAAGTGATGACCGAGTGACCATGAGAATAAACTTGGAAATGACATGGGATGATGTATAATAAAATGTGTGACGTAGGATTTGTGGTAGAATGACCGGGTGATAATAGGGACGGAGTTTAGAACGAGTGAAAAAAATTACTCTGAAAATATACTCGTGTCTGTACACTTAAGAAAATTGTACTTAGATCATTCAAAATACTGTTCACGCTATAACACTGAACTTTAGTGAACATCCTTGGTATGAACGGCAGATATACACGTGATGTCCCTAACTGTGTGCACCAGCAAGTATGTCTGTTAAGAAAAAAAATCACGTTTTGACCATTTACTCTCATATGTGATGGCGTAAATCTTCATGAACCAATTTCGTATCAGGTATCAACTATATACAAAATTTGGTTATAAATTAATCCTGGAATAAATCCCAAAGTTCAGGTAACATGAAGAAGGAAAAATTAAAACAAAGGAGATGATAAAACTCAGACAGCTAAGAGCACGACCTGGGCAAGATCGCTAACCTTATCCTTCAAGCGACGGTGTTACGTTAGCCATGGTTCTGTAGTGAAAGCAGCACACTGAGACTGAGAACAGTCACACCTCCCCCTCCAACCCTACACGTTAGCCATGGTTCTGTAGTGAAAGCAGCACACTATGAGACTGAGAACAGTCACACCTCCCCCTCCGACCCAACACGTTAGCCATGGTTCTGTAGTGAAAGCAGCACTCTATGAGACTGAGAACAGTCACACCTCCCCCTCCGACCCAACACGTTAGCCATGGTTCTGTAGTGAAAGCAGCACACTATGAGACTGAGAACAGTCACACCTCCCCCTCCGACCCTACACGTTCGCCATGGTTCTGTAGTGAAAGCAGCATCTATGAGACTGAGAACAGTCACACCTCCCCCTCCAACCCTACATAGCAGTCTATCTAACCACCTTGACTTCTCATATGAAAGTCCACCTGTTTCCTAGCCCCGACACCAACCTACACGACATCCAAAATTAAATTCCACCTGACCACTCACATGACAGTCCCTTGGCAGACCACCAAACGGTCCAACTTAACTCTGACACCCCCCACCCTCATCTGACACTCTCTCTGCCCCCTCCCCTCCTCTCCACTCCCCCTCCCACAACTCACCTCCACACCAGAGTCGGGATGGGATGAAAGATCCACTTCTCCCCTAGATAACGTTAAGGTGTTTAATCATCAGGTAAAATATGGTGGGTTGCTAATCTGCAAGTGATTCATTTAACCTTTTAGGCTTATTTGCATACCAACATGATAAACTGAAAATAATCTCATCTCTTGTCTAAACTTAATACTGAAATCCTTTTATGTCACGTCAAACATCAAGTCATCCATACAACCCTAATAGGTAAAGGTCTCCAGGTGAAACACTAATTAACTAAAGTACCTTAATGGAGTAACCGGACATGAGGGGTTACCGTCATCCCAGCATCTGATTTCAGTACTGAAAAAAAAAACACACAACAGACACAAGACCCGAGACACGGTCCTTCCCATACTAACAATGACTCACTCTACAGCAGGTGCGGGCAAAAACATGGAACATTGCTAGACTCTGGACTTAATGATAGAGATTTAATCGTCAAGATGAGAATAATAAGAAAAAAAGTATATTTACCATTGTTTTTTTCTGCATTCGCCTTGTGTTGTGATATTGCAAGGTGTGGTGACGCTGTGTGTGTGCTGATGATGATAATGAAGCTTTTGTTAGGCAGAGTTTTGTTCTGTAATCTGGAGGTGAAAAACTGGAGGTATTGTTAGGATTCATAAGGTTGGAATAGTGTGTGTGTGTGTGTGTGTGTGTGTGTGTGTGTGTGTGTGTGTGTGTGTGAGAGAGAGAGACATAACCGTCACTATGTCTGCAACCAATAATTTACCTTGGTGTTTGTTAAGTCTTGCAATTAATACATACCTGTACATACATATTATTCCCTACATCCAAACTTGAGTATACTTGAGTAATTAGCGTATGAAAACTCCACCTTTTATTTAGCTAATATAACCTACACATAATACAAATTTGTCATCAATTTCAACACAAGCCTCACTTAATTTATCTCACACCACTTTATCAACCAACTTCTATTGTGATCTGGTGACTCACTTAACTCAAATACTAGTGTCTTTACTTAATACACCTTTTCACATATCCGTTGAGATATTGTTACATAATTATTTGACAAATTTCATAACCGGAACAGACCACTTACATGTAAAAATCTTCATCTACAATCCGAAACTAAATTCGGAGCCTTTTAGTGTACTGTAGGGTTCCAGTATCATATATGCAATAAAGAAACCTCTCCCACAGAATCCGTCGTCGTCCAGCGGCCACGACACTTGCGACCACCATCTGGTTGGCAGAGAACGAGTCTCAATTTGAAGCTAAATTATAATCCCTTGAAATGATGGGATCTGAGATCAAAATTTTTATAAAGAATTTTTTTATTGGCAATTCTTCCCTACGACCACAAGAATCCAGACAACTTAGTTATCAGAGAAGAAATATAATTTGAAGGTCTATGATAAGCCTTAAATTAGTGGATTCAACGAGTATTATATCCTGAGATAATATAGATCTTTCCGAAGACTCATCCCTGTGAACAGTAATATCTCACGATCATCTTAATTTTACACCTGTGACCACGAGGAGGAGTTCATCTCATTTGCATTTGTGAAAAAATAAATTTGAAGAAATATACGAAGCTCTGAGTCACAAACTCAAAGCTTATTCAATCAATCAATCATGCCTTAGGGTTGGCAATCAAGGCTCTCCACTCCAAGGATTTTCAAGCTGCCTTTATCAATCCTGCCAGACTTTGTATCTCTCCGGGGAACCACAACTTATTACATCACGATTGAGAAGAATTTCCCTCAAGACTTCAGAGCCGAGGCCACATAAATCCAGGACTATAACGAGCAAACAGAATTAAGTCTTAGTACAGAGACGAAGACAACAAGTGGAAAAATATCTTTACACGTGGAGACAAAGCGTAAAGGTTGACCATGGTACAGTAATTGTATTTTCCACACCGGGTAGCGTGAAGAATCAATGACGTGGGGACTTGGCATTATTGTTTCCTAACTTAACCCTCTGAGTACGATGCCAACCCCCCTGAGTACAATGAATTAACCCAGACCCCCCCTATAGAGTACGATTATTTAACACAATGAACAAGATATATTTACCCCTTGAAATAGACCAGTGGGTTAGGTATATCACCAGTTGAGTACAATACCAGCCTCTGAGTACAGTAAATCAACCGAGTAAGGTACCTTAACCGCTTGAGTACGATGACTTAACCCTTTGAATGAGATGACCTATTCTTGTGGGTACGTAGACACTGTACTTAGGTGGTTAAGTCACTGTACTCAGGAACAGGTCATCATATAGAAAGGGTTATAACAACGTGATCAAGGGAGTAAGCCATTGTATTCAGAGGATTAAGGATTAAGCCAACGTTCTCAAGGGGCTTACACAACTGTAAAACTGATCCCATTAATTTGCTAAACGAGAATACGACTGTCGAAAAGTCTGAAATTGCATTGACTTGACTGACTTCAAATTAATATAAGCAATAGAAACCTGACATGACGTTTACAACAAGCCTTACGATAACATTAATGACAAAACCAAACCTCACAGCCATGACATAAATCCAAGCCTGGCATCACATTCTAACACACAAAAGAAGAACTCGTGTAGCAGAGTGCAGGAATGAAGTGACACGTGTCAACAGAGGACCACACTTACAACCTTCAGGCTCAGGGTAGACTCGTAAATTAATCACAAGACCAACACGCCCGGGGAGGTGTTACCGGGTCCAACACGTCCTCAACCCCCCCCCGCCCTCAGTCAGTGTTTTTCACTTTGTTTACACGAGGAGTCTGCAAGTCTAATGAGTTCCAGTTCTACTAGGTCTTAGTTCTAATGGGTATCAAGTGATAATGAGTCTCAGTTATAGTGATCCCCCAGTTGTAATAACCCCCAGTTATAATGATAGGTCTCTGTTCTAATGGTCCTCATTTATAACGGGTCCCAGTTATAATGGACCCCCAGTTATAAGAGGCCTCACTAATCCTGGGCCTCACTCAGGGCTGGATTAACCATTAAGCAAAATAAGCACGCGCTTAGGGCACCAAAAGAAGGGGGCACCACAGGTTTTTCTTTTGAAGGTATTATGCCTTCTAGTGACCAGATCATATTTGCGATAAAACCTAATAAGCTAGTGTAAAACAGCCATATAAAATTGGTGAAAAATATTTATCCCATTTTGTTCGTTAACTATATTTTGTAAGGGTTTTAAACCAAGAAAACTGTGCTCCTTTTTTTTTTAAAGGACACGTTGCCCAATGGAAAACGGCTTTATTTTATACACGTTCAAGAACGTTCCTGAACGTCTGAAATTGTCTAAGTTCGTTCCCTCGCTTCTCAGCCCTCACTCAGGCTCTTGCAGTATCAACGAAATGTGTCTATTTTAACGTGTGGTATGAGGTGGATTGTGTGAAGTAACAAGTAAGTTTCTGAATTTCTCATTAATTAAATTACTTTATATTTACAAAATAAAGAGGTAGATATTTTAACTATATAAATATATTGTGTTACTAAATTAAGAGCAGTAACTCTAGGCCTAGTTGTTATAATAAATAAGGTTAAATCAAAACTGTCTAATTTAAGTGATTTTTATAATTATCAAATGTTGAAAAACTTCAACTCTGTTTTTATTTCTTATTTGTCTTTAACTGTATTTGTTCTGGTTCTAGTCTAACATCAGTGATGAGAAAATTGTAGGATCTGGCTTGTGGGGTGGCCTGGAAGAAACTTGAATTTTTTATCTTATATTTCAACATCAGTATTCATTGAGTCTTAATCATGGTCTTAATATCTTGTCAGTTAAGCAATGGGAGGGCCGAGGGGGCACCATTGTTGGGCTGTGCTTAGGGCATCAATTGGCCTTAATCCGGCCCTGGCCTCACTTGTACGTAATGGGACCCAATCACAATATCGTTCCAGTCCTAAGAGGCATCAGTCCTAGTAAATACCACTTCTAATGGGTTCCGGAACAAAAAGTCCCTAACCTAACCTAACCTAACCTGAGGATCGATACCAGAGGTTAAGTTAGGTTAAGGCTTAGTTGGGGCCAATCTGGCTAGGGTCCATTTAGAAATGAAATCCATCAGAACTAAGACCCATTAGAGTTGGGGCCCATTAATACTGGGACCCATTAGAGTTGGGGCCCATTAATACTGGGACCCATTGGAGTTGGGGCCCATTAATACTGGGACCCATTAGAGTTGGGACCCATTAATACTGGGACCCATTAGAGTTGGGGCCCATTAATACTGGGACCCATTAGAGTTGGGGCCCATTAATACTGGGACCCATTAGAGTTGGGGCTCATTAATACTGGGACCCATTAGAGTTGGGGCCCATTAATACTGGGACCCATTAGAGTTGGGGCCCATTAATACTGGGTCCCATTAGAGTTGGGGCCCATTAATACTGGGTCCCATTAGAGTTGGGGCCCAGTAATACTGGGACCCATTAGAGTTGGGGCCCATTAATATTGGGACCCATTAGAGTTGGGGCCCATTAATACTGGGTCCCATTAGAGTTGGGGCCCATTAATACTGGGTCCCATTAGAGTTGGGGCCCATTAATACTGGGACCCATTAGAGTTGGGGCCCATTAATACTGGGTCCCATTAGAGTTGGGGCCCATTAATACTGGGACCCATTAGAGTTGGGGCCCATTAATACTGGGACCCATTAGAGTTGGGGCCCATTAATACTGGGTCCCATTAGAGTTGGGGCCCATTAATACTGGGACCCATTAGAGATGGGGCTCATTAATACTGGGACCCATTAGAGACGGGACCCATTTATTCTGGGACCCATTAGAGTTGGGGCTCACTAATACTGGGACCCATTAGAGATGGGGCTCATTTATACTGGCCCCATTAGAGATGGGACCCATTTATACTGGGCCCCATTAGAGATGGGACCCATTTATACTGGGCCCCATTAGAGATGAGACCCATTTATGCTGGGACCCATTCGAGTTGGGGCTCACTAATACTGGGCCCCATTAGAGATGGGACCCATTTATACTGGGCCCCATTAGAGATGGGGCTCATTTATACTGGGCCCCATTAGAGATGGGGCTCATTTATACTGGGCCCCATTAGAGATGGGGCTCATTTATACTGGGCCCCATTAGAGATGAGACCCATTTATACTGGGCCCCATTCGAGTTGGGGCTCACTAATACTGGGACCTATTAGAGATGGGGCTCATTTATACTGGGCCCCATTAGAGATGGGACCCATTTATACTGGGACCCATTCGAGTTGGGGTTCACTAATACTGGGCCCCATTAGAGATGGGACCCATTTATACTGGGCCCCATTAGAGATGGGGCTCATTTATACTGGGCCCCATTAGAGATGGGGCTCATTTATACTGGGACCTATTAGAGATGGGGCTCATTTATACTGGGCTCCATTAGAGATGAGATCCATTTATACCTGGACCCATTCGAGTTGGGGCTCACTAATACTGGGACCTATTAGAGATGGGGCTCATTTATACTGGGGCCCATTAGAGATGAGACCCATTTATACTGGGCTCCATTAGAGATGGGACCCATTTATACTGGGACCCATTCGAGTTGGGGCTCACTAATACTGGGACCTATTAGAGATGGGGCTCATTAATACTGGGACCTATAAGAGTTGGGGCTCATTATTACTGGGACCCATTAGAGTTGGGACCCATTAGTTCTAGGGACTATTACGACTGGGGTCCAGTTAACCAGTCAACAAATAGGCGATAAGTGGACCTTCTGGATAGACTTTCACCAATGAGAAAAAACTTTTGAAAAGAAAGAAAAAGAAAAAAAAATCGATAATGAGAAAACACAAGAAGGAAAGATGGAGGAATGCAGAAAGAAATTAAAATGAATAATGAATAAAGAACGAATGAGAAAGGGAACAGGAAAAACGAAAGAAAATATGAAAAGGAACGAAATATAAAAGAAAATAATGGACAGAGGACGAGAGGGAGAATACAAAAGGAAAAGAACAAAAATTAAAAAACGAACGAGAAAGTAAAAAGAAAAATTAAGAAAAAAACGAGAGAAAAGAAAAGAAAAAAATGGATGAAAGAAAGGAAAAACCCGATGCGAGAAAAATAAACGAATAAAACAATGAATGACAAAAGAAAAAAGAAAATAAAGAATATACAGATTAAGAGAGAAATATAAAAGAGATAGGAAAAAAATAATCGCCAAAATATACGACAAAACACAACACAACAGACCGCCCATCCACGCCCTATAACGTCCCTCAAAACTTTGGCCAGACGCGAACTAAACTCGGCCTTGCCACTTTTCCGCGGGGGGTGGTCACACAACTCCAGGGAGGGAGAGAAAGGAAGGGAAGGGAGAGAAAGGAAGGGAGGGGACGGAGAGACTAGAAAGGGAGGGAAGGAAGGAAGGAAGGAAGTTGTGAAAAAAAAGAGAGGAAGAGAATGAAAAAGAAAGGGGGAGAAAGAAGGAGGGAAGGAGTGGAATTACCGTAAAATTTCCGCGTGTACCTTTATCAGTGCAGTGTAAACTCCTCTATGGGATTTCACTTAATCAGGAAAGCAAAAATTTGGTGAAGGTTATATACGAAGGATTATGTAAGTGTGTGTTTTGTAGTTCAGGTGGCGGTCATTTTGAAAAGAGATAAAAACGAACTCTCCATCAGTAGACTTTTTGTGTGTGATTATACTTATTGTCGGCCATTTTCAACTGAGACACAAATCAAGCACTATGGGAGTGTTAGTACAATTTATGGTATGATTATAGCGGTTATCTGTCATTCTGATATGCGATAAAACTCGAGCGCTCCAAAGAACTCGAAATGACTTTGTGGTGTGGTTGAGCAGTTGTCGGATATTTTGGAACCGAAATAAAAATAAATAAACGTAGTGCAAGTTTGAAATGATGTTATTGGTCTGAATATTAAAGTTTTTGTCAATTTTTACCTGAAAAAACAATAACAACAACTCACACTTGTGGTGAATATGAATAAAAAAGAAACAGTAAAGGTATTAGTGTTGAGTAGAGGCTGGTAACGACCACACGAGGCCCGACCATCACGGGACAATACTGTGTTAAGCCACTACAACGACACTCAACATTTGATACAAACTACGACTGATAAAACTACCAACTATTCTAACACACACACACACACGATTATACAAATACCGCATTTTTATTTCTTTATTTTCTTTCTTTCTTTATTTTCTTTATTTATTTAAGTCTCCCTTATGAATAATATTGCAACAGTCTTCGCCACGCACTTCGTCTCCACCAGAATCTCAACACCACATTGTCAACTGGCACAATCTACCATCATCAAGTTGTGTGTTGATGATCACAGAAAGATGCCCACAAGAGGTCACAGGGGCATTGACAGCATAGAGTTATAACAGCCAATTCCCGGGTTGATTGCAGATGAAAAGAATCAGAACAGACCTCGTGTGCGATGTCTATATTTGGATAGAATCATCGGGGAGAGTGGTGCCGCAAACGATCGGGAATTTATAGACCTATAAATAGCACACGGCTGCGTTAAAATTGCTATGAATTCGGAAAACACGCGAAATGTGACGCGTTTGGCGGTCTGGATTGAACACCGTTTATTAGAACACGTTTACAAAATGCAAAAATTCTGAATTTGTATCGCGTAGCCGAATTTGTACCCGTGAGAAGGTAGGTGGGTGGGGGAGGCAGGTGAGAGGGTACGTAAGTGGGTGGGAGGGTAGGTAGGTGGGTGGGTGGCCAAGTGAGAGGGTACGTAAGTGGGTGGGAGGGTAGGTAGGTGGGTGGGTGGGAGGGTAGGTAGGTGGGTGTGGGTGGTGGGTGGTACAGGTGAGAGGGTAGGTAGGTGGGTGGGAGGGTAGGTGGGGTGGGTGGGAGGGTGGGTAGGTGGGTGGAGGGGTGGGGTAGGTGGGGTGGGTGGGTGGGTGGGTGGGTGGGGTGGGTGGGCAGGTGAGGGTACGTAAGTGGGTGGGAGGGGTAGGTAGGTGGGTGGGTGGCTAGGTGAGAGGGTACGTAAGGGGTGGGAGGGCACGTAAGGGGTGGGAGGGCATGTAAGGGGTGGGAGGGGTAGGGTAGGGGTGGGGTGGGAGGGGTAGGGGTGGGTGGGTGGGAGGGGTAGGTGGGTGGGGTGGGTGGGGTGGGTGTACAGGTGAGAGGGGTAGGTGTGGGTGGGAGGGGTAGGGTGGGGTGGGGTAGGTGGGGTGGGAGGGGTGGGTAGGTAGGTGGGTGGGTGGGTGGGTGGTGGGTGGGCAGGTGAGAGGTAGGTAGGTGGGGTGGCCAGGTGAGAGGGTATGTAAGTGGGTGGAGGGTAGGGTAGGTGGGTGGTGGCCAGGTGAGAGGGTACGTAAGTGGGTGGAGGGGTAGGTAGGTGGGTGGGTAATAGGTAAGAGGGTAGGTAGGTGGGTGGCCAGGTGAGAGGGTAGGTAGGTGGGTGGGTGGCAAGGTGAAAGGGTAGGTAGGTGGGTGGGAGGGTAGGTAGGTGGGTGGGTGGCCAGGTGGGAGGGTAGGTAGGTGGGTGGGAGGGTAGGTAGGTAGGTGGGTGGGAGGGTAGGTGGGGTGGGTGGGAGGAGGGTAGGTAGGTGGGTGGGAGGGAGGGTAGGTAGGTGGGTGGGAGGGAGGGTAGGTGGGTGGGAGGGTAGGTGGGTGGGAGGAGGGTAGGTAGGGGTGGTGGGGCAGGTGGGAGGGTTGTAGGTGGGGTGGCCTGGTGAGAGGGTAGGTAGGTGTGGGTGGGAGGGTAGGTAGGTGGGTGGGAGGGAGGGTAGGTGGGTGGGAGGGTAGGTGGGGAGGGTAGGTGGGTGGGAGGGGTAGGGGTGGGAGGGTTAGGGGTGGGAGGGTAGGTGGGTGGGAGGGTAGGTAGGTGGGTGGGAGGGTTAGGTGGGTGGGAGGGAGGGTAGGTGGGTGGGAGGGTAGGTGGGTGGGAGGGTAGGTAGGTGGGTGGGAGGGTTAGATAGGTGGGTGGGAGGGTAGGTGGGTGGGAGGGTAGTTAGGTGGGTGGGTGGGTAGCCAGGTGAGAGGGTGGGTGGGAGGGTGGGAGGGTCTGTCTGTCTGTCTGGGGAACTATCTCGCCACCAGCCAAACTCTAAATTATTTCTTCCTCTCCAACTAATTTTGTTTTTGCCTTTTGTACATTTTGCAAAAAAGTGAACAAAATCGCTAAAGAAAAAGACTTATCGTGGAAGGAAGGAGGAGTCTGATGGCCAAGAGATGCAAATGATCATTGATTCCGGTGCAGACTGAGTTGAATTGCTTTGTTCGATAAATCTCTTCAATAGTTAGGAAAAAAATTGTAAAAATTCAATGTTGAAAAGATGGAATAACCTGACGGCACCAACTCCCTTCCCTTCCCTTCCTCTCTCTCTCTCATACCCCTCCCTTCCTTTACCCCACCCCTTCCCTCCCATTGTCCTACCATTCCTCCCCTGTTGGCCCTCCTATTAGAGAAAGAAAACAATATATTTTTTTTGGAAGGGGTAACTGTCATAAAAAGTTGTGTTCCTTGTTGATGTGTGTGTGTGTGTGTGTGTGGGATGCAGAGAGCAGGAAAGAAGTGAAAGGAAAAGTACGGTTGGAGGGGAAGGAAGAGGTAAAGTGTTAAGAGTGAGACGTGTGGAATAATTGAGAGAGAGAGAGAGAGAGAGAGAGAGAGACTAAACACACACAAAAAAAGAAATGAAAACAAAATAATACAAAAATAAATTGTCATAGTCGAAGGTGCAGTCATCGATATAAAGTACTCGGTCTACTAATTCTGAACTATTGACAGAAAAATACGAGACAAATAAGCCGACAAATTGAGCCATTAAAGGTCTCTCATGAACTTCTGCCGCTACAGTAGGGATAAACACTAGTAATTGATATACTGGTAAAATAAAACCCCCACACACAGACCACCGAACTAAAAGCTTCCGGCGAT
Source organism: Homarus americanus (assembly GCF_018991925.1). Taxonomy (NCBI): domain Eukaryota; kingdom Metazoa; phylum Arthropoda; class Malacostraca; order Decapoda; family Nephropidae; genus Homarus; species Homarus americanus. Next base: position 10,302 of record NW_024721253.1, on the reverse strand, counting down.
AAATAAATTAATATATCAGGTAATTTAGATAAAATTTCGATAAAGTGATAATTTATATACATTTTTATATATTTTTTTTAAATTTAAACTTGACTGTAAATAAGAACTATCATATAAATAATCACACTGTAAAATATAAATAAATAGCATAATTATTAACTTAATATTTTTTAACTTTGCCCTAAACTTTACAAGGGAACTTTACCGGGTACAACTGGACGGTCTCCTACGCTACATGACTCTGAACACACGAGAGAACTAAACACACAACTCACGATTCTTCTTCATATGTGTATTGTGTTTTATATATTCATTTATTGTCTTATTCTCTCTATGTTCAAAATATTCACTGGGGGTAAAAATAACAGCACGGATACAACACACTAATAACTAATCCCATTTTTTTTTAGCACGAAAGAACCATCATGGCCGGCACTGTATACTAAAAAATCACCCACTTTCCCCAGATGCAAAGTTAGGTACCAATTCACAGATGGGTGAACTGGGAATCCACTAAGTGCAAGCCAATAATCCTAGGAATATGAAGCGAGAATTGTATCTACTCAGCCACAGCACACCTCTGGTCGGCAATAATCCGCTAAAATAAGTCTTTTATCTTTACATAGAGGGAACATAATGATGTACAACTCGTGTCAAACGCTGCATTAGGTTACGTCGTATAGTTTAGTACAGTAAAAAAAAAAAATAAACCTTGAACAGAGGAGCGACGGTCAGCTGAAAGTGAACCAAGTCGATGTGCCATTGTAGTTTGATGTCCACCCTCACTACGCACGACCAGAATCTACATAATACTCAATAAACAACGACTAGACACGAGGCCTGTTAGAGGGGTTATTCTTTACTCTTAAATCTATCAAAAGCTCGAGATTAGCAAGACCCAGAGAGGGCGAGGAGAAGACTACGAAGAGGTTAAGGGTGAAAAGGGCTGGAGGAACTGTAGAGAGAGAGAGAGAGAGAGAGAGAGAGAGAGAGAGAGAGAGAGAGAGGCGACCTGGGTTAAGGACTAAGGAAAGGAAGTGAGTGGGATAAGGGAAAGAAAGGGCTGAGTGAAGGGGAAACAGGGCCGTGGAAAAGGGGTAAAATGAGGAGTGAGAGAAGGGCTACAGGAGAAAGTGAGGCCTGAGAAGAGGGGTTAGAGTAAGGGCTGGGGAAAGGGCTAGAGTGAGGATGGAGAGAGGGACAAGTCATATCTATAGAGAGGTTTTGGAGAGGGTTATGGAGAGTGCTGAGGAAGTAAGAGGGGCTAGTATTGAGGGCTAGACTGATGGGGGAGAGGGGAGAGGGCTAGGGAGAGGGTTAGAGAGGGGAGAGGGCTAGGGAGAGTGTTAGAGAGGGGAAAGGGCTAGGGAGAGGGTTAGAGAGGGGGAGAGGGACTTCAGGGCGCTAGTGGTGGTCGCTACGATGAGGCTCCGTGGATATTTGTCGTGTGTTTCAGGACGAGAAATTGCAGAGACCTACCACCAGCTGACGGAGGCGTTGAGGCTTGTGTACGGAGGAGGAGAAGAAACGGAAGATAGAATAAGAGGGGGAGAAACAGATGATGGAGCAGGAGGAGAAACAGAAAATGTAAGAGGAGGAGGAAGATCAGCGGCAAGAGCAGTATGAGGAAGAGGAGGAAGATTTGGTGGAACGAGAAGGAAGACAGGATGGAGACAAGAGGCAAAAAATGAGTTAGAGAATTGATAACTGGAGAGAAAACAAAATTAACAGGCGCAAGATAGAGGGAAGAGCAGAAAGAATAAAAAGAAAAGGAGAAAAATATTGAACGTCGTAAAAATGAAATATAAAAAAACAAACAAGAGAGAAATAGAATAAAAGATGAAAGGAGAAGAACGAGGAGAGGCAGAAAAAGTGAAGAAAAAAACACAGAGATAGAGAGAAAGAAGGAAAAAATAGAGAAGGAAAAATCAGAGAAAAGAAAAACAATAACTGAGGAAAAGAACAAAAATGAGAAAAAAAGAGAAAGAAAGAAAGATAGAAAAACAGATTTATATGGGATTTTTTTTTTGGGGGGGGGGGAGGAGGAAAGGGAAGGGAAGGTTCCAAGTTTCACTGAATTGTTCCTAATGTGAGTAAGCCAATCCCACATATTTAATGGCGTTTGTAACAATTTGTCTCAGATCAAGCACCTGGAGAGTTTAATTTTGTTAATCTTTTGTTTTCTTTCATTTTTTTCTTTCGCCCTTCTTACTGCTTTCTTCGTATTTTCTTTTTCTCTCTCTGATATCTACCTATGTTGCTCTTCCTGTCTACCTGTGCATCTCTCTCTCTCTCTCTCTCTCTCACTCAAGACCGGTTCTCATTATAACCACTGAGAATATTACCAGAAAGTGTTTGAATGTTTACTGTTTTTCTTCGTTTTTTTTTTACTGACAGCTTTTAACGTTAACCGAGTGACCCAGTAACGCTAACACACACGCACACACACACAAAACACACACACACACACACACACACACACACACACACCAGTGCTCACGTTCATGACATTGACCCATTCTAAACTGCTCACACACGAAAGTTCAATATATGTCCTGTACTTTACATTCCAACGCTTCAATGGTTTTGTAAGTTATGGTCTACGCTGCAGTATGAAATATTAATTATGTACTTGCATGGGTGGAGAGAGAGAGAGAGAGAGAGAGAGAGAGTATATGACCCAAATATACGGAAAAGACTCCATAAAAAAATATAGATATTATATATACATTTTAGGAAACCATTAACTGAAGCAAAAAAAAATTGACAAGACGTTTAACATTCACGATTTACTAGCAAGAAATATGTGTTGAAAATTACAGATTACACAGACATAAATAACTGTATGAACTGGGGACAAGTTTGAGAATGTTTTGTGAGGAAGAAAAGTACAAATTGGGGAAAAAACAGCTTTGATATGAATAAATTACTGGATAAACGTAAATGGGAAAAAACGCGTCTTTAACTAGGAAAAAATGAAAGAATGGAAGGAAATTAATGTAAATATAACGTGAATAACCAAGAATGAAGAGTAGAAGGATATTATTAGATGTAAAATATGTATAACCAGGAAAGAAAAAAATAAAGAAAAATAATAAAAAATAGTGAATAACCGACGGAGAAAAAATTAATGAATAAAAATTGAAGACAAAATATATATAAAAATAATAAAAAATAGCATATAAAATAAAATAAAATAAATACGAATATATATCAGAATAAACTGAAACAAACTGATGTGAAAAATAGATATCACGAGGAATTATTTTTAAATAAACCCGAGAAAAAAAAAGTTGTTCCATGAAACCTTTGAGAAAAATTAATTGATTTCCATAACTGCTAGTGGTACTATGTGAGTTCAGAACGTCATAGCTACACAAGTTAAAATTCAGAACTGATATTCACATATAATTTAGATTTTTTTTTTAGGTTACACTCAGTCATTTCTCCTAAAATAACTATGCTGAGAGAGAGAGAAAAAAAAAAGCTGAGTGTGTGTGTGTGTGGTGGGATGACGGATTGAACTAGCGACCCTCAGGTCAAGAGACAAGAGCCGTACCCACTCGACACCACACCTCAACTAACTAATCAACCTACACCTATCGTAGCCTATCTAACCTAACCTAACAGAAAATCTTACTTTACCAGAGAGTGGGACGGACACAAGTTGACATCACGGTCGTGTATGAACCAATCAGCGACCAGCTTTACCCACATACGAGTGGATCTTGTACGCAACAAGCCCGACTCAGGTTATAAAGCCAATAAAGAGTAACACTCAATTAGCACAGCTCCCTTCAGATGCCATTAAACCTCGACCTCATAGCTGTAAGAGGACCTATCGAACCAATGAAGTTTTTCGCTGTTGATCACTGTTTATCTTCCTCCCCTTCTCCCTCTGCTTGACTAAAGGAGTCACTCACCTACTTCCATGGCCAGTTGGTCACTCACACGTGTAGATAGTCCAGTCAGTGCGGTTTGTGAGGTACGCGGTCACTCATACGAGCCCTTGATCATGTTGGTATTGTCTACGGTCACTCACTCAGTCATTTATACTTTCCTTCTCGTTATTTATGTCCCTCCTCCTCTTCCTCCTCCTCCTCTTCCTCCTCCTCCTCTTCTTCCTCTTCTTCGTCCTCCTCCTCCTCTTCTTCATCTTCCTCCTCCTCAAACATGAGTTATGTGAGGATGTAAAGTCCTGGACACACACACACACACACACACACACACACACACACACACGCACACACACACACACGCCACATTTTCTCTAAAGTAATTATCATGATAAGTGTCAGGAAATAAGAAAAAATGTAAAAGAACAACAGATAAGAGAGTCACTAAAGATAACTCAGGTAAACAAGTGGAAGAAGAAGAATAGTTTAAATCGTTTATAATAATATTATTATTATTATTATTATTAAGAACGGTGACTTAACCCCTTGAGGATGATGACTTAACCCCTTCAGAACGATGAATTAATCTAGCACTTACTGGGTTAAGATAACATATTCATAGGATTAACACAGTCATCGCCCATGGATTAAGTTATCATACTCAATGGATTAAAATTATCCTTACTCATTGGACTATTCCACTGTACTCAGGGGTTGGCATCGTACTAAAGGGGTTTAGATACCTTATTTATCAGGCTATTTGAGTACAATGAAATAGTACTCTAGAGCTTAAGATACCGTACTCACTGGGATCGTCTACTGCACTCAGAGGTCGACTCTATCATGCTGTCACTGGATCTTGCCACACTGTCATGCCCGTTCATCTCAGTTATTCACGGTTAGTCTTTGGCCATCTATCCTACCGACCTGTCCAGACCCTCTCACCACACACTCCTTCACTTCACCCACCACTCCCATCCTAATCTCATATATCCTTCAAACCTCCTTCCTTCCTTCCTTCCTTCCTTAATCTATCCCCTGTTAAGGCTACTACGTGGATTAACAGGGTCCATCCTTAGCTTGTTCCGCCTCGCTTCCTGGACGTCTTCCCTGTACTAGTCTTGTTTCAGTGTATTTTGACCCAAGTTTGTTTTTAGTTTTCCCTCAGCAGCTAACCATCTTACGAGTGTTTATTTTTTTACCTTACCACCTACAGGAACGATAAAATACCTGTTTTTAATCCGTCTGTATGTTTGTATATCCCCACGGACACTACAGGAAAAATCATGCGTACATTTTGGCACCAGTATCGCCGTTAAGAGAGCCAACACCCAGTTGAATATGTAAGTCACTAAACTACATAATTTCTCTATATGTTCTTTCAGGTTCTCTAGCAAAAACTACTCATTAACATATCTTCATCTACATACATACCTATTCCCCTTAACTTTCACAAGACCATTAAAACACTTCAATATTTTTCTTTGTCAATAATCCAATTGTTATTTACAATCTTTCATGATAAAAAATACTGGAAACTAATTCATATATGGTAGAATTTAATCTGTTTTTATGTTATTTAAAACAATCTTATTCCCCGTCTGCTCTGTCTTCCCCAGATTACTATGGCCATACTCAGTCAATGAACAACAAAATAGCAAAATGTTCCCCCACCATAAAAAAAAGAGTTTTTCTCAACGAATATTGCAAGTGGTTAACAGCTGTGGTAGGGGGCGGGTGGGGGAGGGGGGAAGAGTGGTTGGTGGGAGAGGTGGGTGGTGGTGGGGGTGTATTAGTAGGTGGAGGAATACAAATTTTAGAAACAAGAGAGAGGGAGGGAAGTATGAAAGGAAGCAAGGGTCGTAGGCAGCATGAGGGGGAATAGAGATGTAGGAGGCATAGGAAAAAGAAAACGGAGTTACTTGTTAAGGGAAAATTATGTTATTACCGACCGAAGACTTAGACTGAAATGGAAAATATTACGATTTTCATCTTAATCTGATAATTTTCTTTGTTTATTCTTGTGTCTTTACTTAATACATCTATAAAAATACTGTAGAGTTTAAGTGAGTGTTTTTCTGTCACACACACACACACACACACACACACACACACACACTACCACTACCCTCTGCCTCACACACGGGCACAATTTATATTCAAATGAGACCGGTAAAACGAAGAGAGCTGAGGGCGTATGACTGGCTTATGAATCAGTTGTCAGCGAGGGATGGGGAAGCACGATACCTCCTCCTCTCCCACCCTTTCCATCCTGTTCCATCCTGCCTCCTGTGGGTACATGATCCATCAGGTTTAAACGCGTGTGTCGGCAGGTAACAGACAATCACAGCTCCATGACATTAAAAGAGATGATGCTGACTTTATGTATACAGTTTAAGACACATATACTACCACGAGACTTGAAAACATGCAATAGTGTTACTCCCTCTTCTTAATTCTGTAGCGATTATATGTACGACTCTCTCTCTCTCTCTCTCTCTCTCTCTCTCTCTAGGAATACTATCGACTAGAACTTATTTTGTTATCTTTATGAAACTCGTAAATAAAATATAGTTTATTTAGAATGATAAAATGGACTGGCTTATTATTTTTATTATTATCTAAACAAAACTTACAGAAAATAATAATAAGAAAATAATGAAACTTTTCCTTCATCTAGTTAATTTATCTTACAATTACCTGGGTGCTTAAGCGGGTAATTCCGAGCAGTAATAAAAGGCGTAACGAGACCTTCATGTTCACTAATTACCGAGAACATCACTTATTTTTACGAAGACTCTAATTGTCTCGCTGTCTCTCAAGACTTCGTTACCACTTACCTTATTGGGGTCATAAATCTTCGTTTTTTTTATGGCTAACTATAAATATTGAGTAATGTATAAATGTCTATGTCTTACACCTGTCTCTCTTTGTGTGTCTCTGTATGTGTGTCTGTGTCTGTCTGTCTGTTTTTTGTCTGTCTGTCTGTCTGTCTGTCTGTCTGTCTGTCTTTCTCATATCGTTAATCCCTTTATATCCCTGGATTAGCTTAATCTCTCTCAGTTTCCCGTTAACAGTAAAAATTCGAGTCATAACCTAAATGTTTATCCTGGCTCCGTTAACTGTTTTGTATTCGAGGGAACAGAGACTCCCTTCTAGGTAATCATTTCAACAGCAACACAACGGTAACACAAGTGAAGGTAGTTATTGAGTCTTAGGTAGGTTAAGGACCGTACATATCATGGAGGATTCCTGGCGCGTTGGGAAGCTCCTGTCCACCAATTCCAGGATTATCTCGCCAATTCCTGGATTATATCGCCAATTCCAGGATTATCTCGCCAATCGCCTGGAATCCAGACCCTGCAGACTCCATTCCCAAGCCAGAAAAGGTTCATTGGAGACATTTCGTGTTTATAACTACCAAATGAGCAATATATCCCTTCATTAAACAGTTTTAAAAGTATTTCTTAAGGGATCAGCTTAAGCTTTAACTCCTAGAAAAGTATAGAAAGCTTGAGAAAATGGACTAGATCATAATTAAGCTCCCATGTCTTTAGGGATCAGCTTAAGCTTTAACTCCCTGAAAAAAAAATAGACAAAATGGACTAGATCATAATTAAGCTCCCATGTCTTTAGGGATCAGCTTAAGCTTTAACTCCCTGAAAAAAAAATAGACAAAATGGACTGGATTATAATTAAGCTCCCATGTCTTTAGGGATCAGCTTAAGCTTTAACTCCTAGAAAAGTATATAAAGCTTAACAAAATGGACTGGATCATAATTTAGCTGCTATGACCACCCGAGTAAGTAATGTTACGGTAGATAAACTCAATCTGTACTTGGAAACATCGATATGAGTGGACGATTATGAATGGACTCGGTCTTCCGTTACTCACGGTTCCAGGGAGAGCTAAGAGGAGCATTCATGTAGCGTGAGGTCCCTGGTGTAACGTGAGGGTCCTGATGTAATGTGAGGACCCTGATGTAACGTGAGGGCCCTGGTGTAACGTGAGGGCCCTGGTGTAACGTGAGGGCCCTGATGTAACGTGACGGCCCTGGTGTAACGTGAGGACCCTGATGTAGCGTGAGTGCCCTGATGTAACGTGAGGGCCTTGGTGTAACGTGAGGGCCCTGATGTAACGTGAGGGCCCTGATGTAACGTGAGGACCCTGGTGTAACGTGAGGGCCCTGATGTAACGTGAGGGCCCTGGTGTAACGTGAGGGCACTGATGTAACGTGAGGCCCTGATGTAGCGTGAGGGCCCTGGTGTAACGTGAGGACCCTCATGTAACGTGAGGGCCATGGTGTAACGTGAGGGCCCTGATGTAACATGAGAGCACTGATGTAACGTGAGGCCCCTGATGTAACGTAAGGGCCCTGATGTAACGTGAGGGACATGGTGTAACGTGAGGGCCCTGATGTAACGTGAGGGCCCTGGTGTAGCGTGAGGGCCCTGATGTAACGTGAGGACCCTGATGTAACGTGAGGATAAACATAAATATAGACGATAAACTAATGATACCAAGCTAAATTAATCTAATCTTAACATCATCTAACTTAATTTAGGTAAAGTTTGGTTACGTTGAGATAGCTAAAAACGGCTTCAGTGGAATCAGGTCAGCTTGATCGTATAATACACATTATGTATACTTGAATATACATGACATGAAATGAAATGACCTGACATGACATTACATACAAATTACCAAAAAGTTATCTTTATTTTACAAAGTTGTCCTCAGCTATACATCCACAGTCAGCACTACACAGCTAAACTAGGAAGCTAATCGACAGCTAACAAGAGACACTTAACACTCGACAGCATTAACGATAAGACATCAGCTTTTAACAGTGAACACGTTGTAATATGATGATATAATGTGAAAAGGAGAGAGAGAGAGAGAGAGAGAGAGAGAGAAGACATGAATAGACAGCAGAAAGATACAGAAAAAAATAGATAAAATAAGACAGATAGAAAGACACAGACAGACATATACCACATCACAGTCACCACCCACACCCCCTCCCCTCCCCCACCCACCCTACACCACAGCTCTATACACAGAGGGGCACCCACTAATCAAATCTCAGCCTCTGATTATTTTTCATATTCCCCTGAGATCAAATTTCCCCAACGCCTAATAACAATGAAGGGGGGAGGGAGAGTGGTGTTCTTGTTGTTCTTCGTGTTCTTGTTCTTCGTGTTCTTGTTCTTCGTGTTCTTGTTCTTCGTGTTCTTGTTCTTCGTGTTCTTGGTGTTCTTCTCATCCACTAATACCATCTCAACCTGTCTATAGTTGTTTATTTCAAGGAAGAATAAAATAATTTCTCTGGACTAAAATGTTATGGAAAAGTTGACCCTGACGAGTCACAGAAATGAATAGGTCAAAGGTTGTTTAGCTAGATATTTTTTCATCGTATTTTTTTTCTAAAATTTTACGTGTTTTGATTCAATTTATATTTTTTTTATCAGTATTTTCGTAATTATTTTATTTTTTATCGTTATCTTTCTTCGTTCTTTGTTTCGATTTTTCCTTTTAATTATTTGTTTATTTTCCTCTCTCTCTCTCTCTCTCTCTCTCTCTCTCAAGTACCAAAATATTTCTATAATCTGTATATTCCTCATTTCTCTCTTTTCCTACAAATTTGTTAGGAAGTTGTTACAGTCAATTGATTTATTTAATTCTCTCACTCACTCTTTCTCTCTCTCACTCACTCTCTTTCTCTCACTCACTCTCTTTCTCTCACTCACTCTCTTTCTCTCACTCACTCTCTCTATGAATACTTGACTAAGCAGGACTCAATGTACCAGAACTTCACGAAAGTATACTATAGAAAGTTTACCAGAACATCACAACAACAGGTGAACGCAATGTACACTTTCAAGTACTCATTCGTTCGTGTAAACTAAGAACAATAAAAACCCAACCTTAGTACAGTAATTATCACCCACGAGGTGTACAATAACACACAAATTACACTTCATTGTACTTTACTATGTACTAATTGAACCTTACTAGTCTCTATTACCTCTTATAATTATTCACCGACTCAATTACTTTCACTAGATTAACTATATGACTCATTATTGCGTAGTTGGATCAGTCATAGTTACGAGTTATTGTTACGTTCAAGTCACTATTGGGTGTTGAGTCACTGTCTTTATTCAGGTTTGTTTGTTTTTGTTGGGTATGAGTAATATTTTATAGATATTTACTCATGATTCACGATCTTTTGTAGTGAGGATGAGTAATATTCACCCATCACAACACAGTATAGTGAGGAAGAGAATATCCTTTGAGACGAGAAATACTCATTATTGGATCAGCTTATCTCACTGTTGAATATTAAATAATAATAAATTAATTGTTATTTAGGAAGACAGATTATGGTAAACCAGAGGAATA